>NC_133622.1:256864445-257029445 GCF_048593235.1 Sminthopsis crassicaudata | reverse complement strand
AGAGGGGCCAGGGCCTGAGGGATTCTGGGTGAGGGAGGGCTTCACAGTGGTGTCTGGGTGTGGGGAGGTCTGGGTGGGGTTAGGGCTAGGGCCTGGGGACCCCTGGGAAGGGGGCGTGGCTGAGGGTTTCACAGTGGTGTCTGGGTGGGGGGGGCCCTGGGTGGGGCCGGGGCCTGAGGGATTCTGGGTGGGGGGTCCACCTGAGGGCTTCACAGTGGTGTCTGGGTGGGGAGGGGCCTGGGTGGGGCCGGGGCCTGAGGGATTCTGGGTGGGGGGTCCACCTGAGGGCTTCACAGTGGTGTCTGGGTGGGGAGGGGCCTGGGTGGGGCGGGGCCTGAGGGATTCTGGGTGGGGGGTCCACCTGAGGGCTTCACAGTGGTGTCTGGGTGGGGGAGGGTCTGGGTGGGGGGTCTGGTGGGGGTGCTGCTTGAAGCCGGAGAGGTCTCACTGTCTGGAGTCGTGGATTCTGCTGAAGACCCAGGGGACGGGGTAGCTCAGGGAAGCAAGCCCCGACAGTCAGGGCTGGCCCCAGTGGGTACGTCCCACCCTCATCCCTAAGAACCCCGGGCCTGTGGTCCCGGTCCTGGGCTTAGCCTCAGGGGACCGCGCTACCTGGGGGGGTGGGCCGGGTGTCCTGGATGAGGACCTCGATGGTGGTGGTGTCCCGCTCCTTCGTCAGCCTGTCCAAGACCTCAGCCTGGGGAGAGGCAGCAGCTGATCAGCCCCGCCCCCGCTCCCCTGCCCAGCGCGGCCCAGGACACAACTCACCTCCAGGTAGAGCACCCCGGGGGGCCCCACGGGGACGCTGGTCAGCACAACTTCCCCAGACATCCTGAAGGCCGAGCTGTTGGTGATTCGGTACTCCAGGCCCAAATTGGGCACCTGGGGAAAGGGCCCCCGCAGTGAAGGTGTCGCAGCCCCCCCCCAGCTCTCCCTCCCCTCCAGATCTTCCCCCCATGACAGCTCCCCTCCCCTGCCCAGGACAGGCCCCCTCCCCACACAGCTCCCCTCCCCCCCCCAGGACAGCTCCCCCCCCCCCCAGGACAGCTCCCCTCCCCCCCAGGACAGCTCCCTCCTTACTCCTGAGGGAAAGTCAAGGTCTTCAGCGCTGAGCTTCAGCTCTCTATCCGGGTCTTCCGCATCCTTCACGGCCACGTTGAGGCCGGTGCCCGGGGGCAGCCAGCCTCGGTACAGGGCCCGGGGGAAGCGCGGGGGGTGCTCCCGAGGCACCGCATAGATGGTCACCTGGGTCACAGAATAGCTTCCTGTGTGCACTTGTTGCTGAGCCTAGGAAGAGCAGGGGAAACCGAGGCACGGCTCAAGCTCCTGAGAGGAAGCCCCCCCACCGTCAGAGGCCGCGCCCTCCACAAGGGGGGTAGCTTCGGAGCGCTCCCCGGGAGCCTCCCCTGGGGGAGGGGAACACAGTGGCTCTGGCGGCAGGGATTAAGCACCTACTCAGTGCAGGCCGAGAAAGAGGCCGCTGCGCCCCGAGGGTGCCGCTAACTAAGGGATACAAAGCAAGCTCTGGCCAGAGACAAGCCGCCTGCCCAGGGACCGGGACAGAAATAAAGGGGCGGGGGAGGCCGCTGGGAGAGGGGCTGGGGGCGGAGGGATGGAGGCCGGGGGCGGGGGGCGGGGGCACTGGACGCAAGAGAAGGAGGGAAAAATTGAGGGTGGGGGCAGGTTAGGAAGGACCCCGAATGTCAGGAAAAAAGGGTTTGTGCCGGAGGATTCGCGGAGCAGGGGCTCACGGGGTCACACCTGAGCTTTAGAAAAGTCCCTTTGGTGGCTGAATGGGGGGGAGGGCAGAGATTGAAAGCGGGGCCCCGCCCCCCTCAGCTCCTGCAGTGGCCCAGGCGCACCAGGGGGCGCGGGGGCTGCGCCGGAGCCCTCCGCCCCAGGGGCTCTCGGGGTGACAGGTGGGGCGCCCGGGATGGGGAAGAGGAGGAGTGTGGGTGCGGACGCGCTGAGTGTCACCGGCCCCAGGCTGAGAGATGTGAAGAAGCGGAGGCCGCCGGGAAGGGGGCGGGAGGGAGAGTGGAGGTCTAGGGGCGCTCGGAGCCCGGGAAAGCCGCAGAATAGATGGAGACCAGAGAGCTCTGGTCGGAGGGAGAGGGACAGCTCAGAGCTGGGGGGCAGCCTCCAGAAGTGGGGGACGGCTCAGAGCTGGGGGCAGCCTCCAGAAGTGGGGGACAGCTCAGAGCTGGGGGGCAGCCTCCAGAAGTGGGGGACAGCTCAGAGCTGGGGGGCAGCCTCCAGAAGTGGGGGACAGCTCAGAGTTGGGGACAGCCTCCAGAAGTGGGGGACAGCTCAGAGCTGGGCGCAGCCTCCAGAAGTGGGGGACAGCTCAGAGCTGGGCGCAGCCTCCAGAAGTGGGGGACAGCTCAGAGCTGGGCGCAGCCTCCAGAAGTGGGGGACAGCGCAGAGCTGGGGGGCAGCCTCCAGAAGTGGGGGACAGCTCAGAGCTGGGGGGCAGCCTCCAGAAGTGGGGGACAGCTCGGGGGCAGCCTCCAGAAGTGGGGGACAGCTCAGAGCTGGGGGGCAGCCTCCAGAAGTGGGGGACAGCTCGGGGGCAGCCTCCAGAAGTGGGGGACAGCTCAGAGCTGGGGGCAGCCTCCAGAAGTGGGGGACAGCTCAGAGCTGGGGGCAGCCTCCAGAAGTGGGGGACAGCTCAGAGCTGGGCGCAGCCTCCAGAAGTGGGGGACAGCTCAGAGCTGGGGGCAGCCTCCAGAAGTGGGGGACAGCTCAGAGCTGGGGGCAGCCTCCAGAAGTGGGGGACAGCGCAGAGCTGGGGGGCAGCCTCCAGAAGTGGGGGACAGCTCAGAGCTGGGGGGCAGCCTCCAGAAGTGGGGGACAGCTCGGGGGCAGCCTCCAGAAGTGGGGGACAGCTCAGAGCTGGGGGGCAGCCTCCAGAAGTGGGGGACAGCTCGGGGGCAGCCTCCAGAAGTGGGGGACAGCTCAGAGCTGGGGGGCAGCCTCCAGAAGTGGGGGACAGCTCAGAGCTGGGGGGCAGCCTCCAGAAGTGGGGGACAGCTCAGAGTTGGGGACAGCCTCCAGAAGTGGGGGACAGCTCAGAGCTGGGCGCAGCCTCCAGAAGTGGGGGACAGCTCAGAGCTGGGGGCAGCCTCCAGAAGTGGGGGACAGCTCAGAGCTGGGGGCAGCCTCCAGAAGTGGGGGACAGCTCAGAGCTGGGCGCAGCCTCCAGAAGTGGGGGACAGCTCAGAGTTGGGGACAGCCTCCAGAAGTGGGGGACAGCTCAGAGTTGGGGACAGCCTCCAGAAGTGGGGGACAGCTCAGAGCTGGGCGCAGCCTCCAGAAGTGGGGGACAGCTCAGAGCTGGGGGCAGCCTCCAGAAGTGGGGGACGGCTCAGAGTTGGGGACAGCCTCCAGAAGTGGGGGACAGCTCAGAGCTGGGGGCAGCCTCCAGTGGGGAAGAGCTAGGGAGGGGAGCAGCACCCAGAGCCACTTCTCACCTGGACCAGCAGGTTGAAGCTCATGGAGACGGGGACAGCTTTGGTCATGGTGACGTTGCCCGAGTCCTCGCCAATCTGAAAAGTGTTGTCCTCGTTCCCTGAGGAAGATTGGGGGAGGGGAGGCCACCCTCAGTCGCCTGGCACCTCTCCATCCCAGAGGAAGGCTGGGGCGAGGGTGAGGTTAGCTCTGGCGGAGGGGGGGGAGGGGGGCCCTCTCACCCCCGATAATGCTGTATCTTATCGGCTCATTGATGGCAGCGTCCCCATCAACAGCATACACAGGCCCAGGTAGGAAGACGCAGGGTGATGTCTGGAGGGGGAGGAGGAGAGCCCAGGAGTGGAGCTGGTGTCGCGGGCCAGGCCCCCCCAGACTGCAGGACTCCATCCCTGAAGCCTCAGGCTGACCCTGCAGCAGCGCCAGCGACTCCCAGGCCTTTCTGCCCCGAGGCAGGGCTGAGACTCCTGGGGGCACCTCCCGGAGGACCAGCGAGGACTCCACTGGGGGGGGACACCGAGGGCCCCGCAGAGAGGGTCCTCGGGGCCAAGCTGCCTCTCGCCCTCTCCCCCCCCCCCCCGGCCACCCGGCCCCCGTCCTTGAGTCACTAGTGACCCAGGCAAAGGCCTTGGTCAGGGTCTCCCGATTTGGTCTTGGACGGGAAGAGGCTGGGGGGGACTGGTCCAAGCCAGGGTGCCCTGAGAAGATAGCCCCCCAAAACCTCAGGGGAAGGGCAGGAGCCTGTAACTCACAAGCCCAGCCCCTAGCCCTACTTGCTCTTTTCCCTCTAATTTGCCTCAGTTTCTCAAGTAAGTCCCTGCCCTGGGCTCCCAGACGTGCCCACCTCAGCCCCTGGCAGAAAGGTCTGGGCACAGCCCGATTGGGGTCAGCTTGGAGACCCAGGGATGGACCCTGAGGTCAAAGGAACCCGTGCAGGGCCTTCAGCAGCCCGCCCTCATGGCCCCTTTCCCTTCCCCTCCCCCCAGGCATGGCCATTACCAGGACGTAACCAATGGGCACTGCTCCTCTGTACTCGGCGTGGAAGCAGATTCGCCCATCGGTGTACCGGCAGGGCAAGAACCAGGGCGGGCGCATGTCGGAAGGAATCACTTGGATTGTGATGGAGGCTGTGGCCGTGTGGCTAGGCTTAGCCTCCGGTTCTTCAGTGTCCTGTGGCAGGTAGAGGCGCGCAGCCACGTATGAGGGGGCTAAAGGCCCCCCCGGCCGCTCCCTTCCCAAGCCCCTGGCCTTAGGGGACCGAGAGCCCTGCTTGGGAGCAGGGACTTACTGGCCACAGACGGGGCTAGTTTGGGTCTGGCCTGTCAGAACAGCTAAGTGTCCAGAGGCTCCTGGGTAGAGATAGACCTCAAAGAGAAGTCCTGAGAAACACCCCCCCCCATCTCATGGAGGGGAAATGAAGGTAGAGAGGGCCAGAACCTCCCAGGATCACTTCCGAGGATCACTCAGCCAGGATCACCTGCCAGGATGATCCAGCCAGGATCACCTCCCAAAATCACCTCCCAGGATCACCTGCCAGGATGATCCAGCCAGGATCACCTCCCAAAATCACCTCCCAGGATGATCCAGCCAGGATCACCTCCCAAAATCACCTCCCAGGATCACCTGCCAGGATGATCCAGCCAGGATCACCTCCCAGGATCACCTGCCAGGATCACCTCCCAAAATCACCTCCCAGGATCACCTCCCAGGATGATCCAGCCAGGATCACCTCCCAAAATCACCTCCCAGGATCACCTCCCAAAATCACCTCCCAGGATCACCTCCCAGGATGATCCAGCCAGGATCACCTCCCAAAATCACCTCCCAGGATCACCTGCCAGGATGATCCAGCCAGGATCACCTCCCAGGATCACCTGCCAGGATGATCCAGCCAGGATCACCTCCCAGGATCACCTCCCAGGATCACCTCCCAAAATCACCTCCCAGGATCACCTCCCAGGATGATCCAGCTAGGATCACCTCCCAAAATCACCTCCCAGGATCACCTCCCAAAATCACCTCCCAGGATCACCTGCCAGGATCACCTCCCAAGATCATCTCCCATGATCACCCCCTGGATCACCTGGCAGGATCACCTGCCAAAGTCACCTCCCAAGATCACTTCCCAAGATCACCTCTATGATCACCTCCCAGCATCACCCAGCCAGATTCCTAGGAGGCCTGGGGGGAGGACACTCACCCTGACTAGAAGGTGGAAGACCATGGATGGCATCTTCTCATAATCTAGAGTCTGTTCCAGCTGCAGGGCGGGGAAGTTAACCCCAGCCAGGGAGAAAACCTTGTCTGCACCCTGAGGCAGAGAGGGGAGGGGGCCCCAAGGCATCAAGTGGCCGGCTGGAGCCCAATGCTCCCTCCCTCCTCCACAGACAAGTGGCCAGGAGATATTCTCCAACGGGAGCCTGGCACCAGGCTGGGAGATTGGGGGAGAAGGGGATTCAGGGATGCTAGAGAGGATTGAGAGAGGGAGAGGGTGCCCGGGGGTCCTGGAGGAGATTGGGGGAGAGGGGGTTCAGGGGGGCTGGAGGGAATTGGGGGAGGAAGCCGGTTCAACTGACCGGGGGACTCTGTCCTAAGAGAGTGTAGAAGAGCGGGTCCCCATCTTTGTCTGTGGCTGTCAGTTCTGTGGCTGGTATAACAGTGGTCCCCACGATGGTGTTCTGCACAGAATTTGGAAAGGTTGGGTGGGGGCAGCTCCGCTCAAGCCCCCCACTCCCTGCACTCCCCTTCCCCATGCACTGCTTTGCTCACCTCGCTGACGTTCCAAATTTTGCTGGAAAAGGGAAACAGGGGGGGCTCGTCATTGACATTGAGGACTAACACGGTCATGATCAGCTTGGTCACCTGGGGCAAGCCAGGGGTTAGAAGTCAAGGGTCATCATCCCTGCCTGCCCCATCCTTCCCCCCCTGCCAACTGCCACTCACCACGATATCCCCTTCCTTGCACTCCAGGTTTGCAATCAGCACAGGATCTGTCTGGGTGGAAGAAGGGGGTGTACAGTCAGTCACTGCCAAGACAAGCTAGCCCCCTCTGGACTGCCAGGTGGGGGGTTCCCTCTGAGGGAGGGCCCGGGAGTTCAGCCTTCTGAGGGAGGGGGAAGAAGGGTGGGGAAGGGTCCGGGAGGGGGAGCTGGCTCCTACTTACCTCATAGTCGGGTGAGCCGACGAGCTTCAGCTCCCCATTCTCCATCTTGAAGATCGGATTGGTATTAGGGCTCAGAACCACCGTCTTCCCGGGGGGCGCTGTGACCTTGGCCACGGTTTGTGGGGGGGGGACATTCTCGGACACCTGGGCCTCCTCAGGGTCCACAGAGCACACTATGGGGGATTCCCACTTTGAATCAAGACTGATCCCTGAATGTCCCTGCAGCCCCCCAAACCCTCCTGCCCCTCAGCCCCCTGCTCCCCACCTCTCCTCCCCCTCAGCCCCTTCTCTCCCCCTCTCCTCCCCACCCCTTGCCCCCAGCCCCCTGACTCCCTCCCTCTATCCCTGCTTTCCCCTTAGCCCCCACTACCCTGGATCTGGCCCTCTGCTCCTGGAAGCAGCAGCAGAAGTGGCAGGAGTCCCAGGGCCCAGCCAGAGGCCCTCATGGTGGGGGAACAGCCCCCAGGCCCACCCCAGGCGCCTCCGGGGAAGGGGAGCAAAGATTCTTCGGCCTGCTTGGCCCACCCTGCCTTGCCCTGCTACTTCCCTGGCACGCAGGCACAGGGAATGACCTTTGAGTCTGGCAAATGATTATTTATGGCACTTCCAGCCCGAGCTGGGCTGGGCTGGGCCGGGATGGTTTGCTCTGACACGCCCCCATCTCCAAGGTCTCATCCACCCAGAACGGGGGACCTGCACTCAGTCATGTGACAGCCTGGTCCCCGGGAGGGGCAGCCGGAGTCTTGGTTGTGGAGAATTTGCCTTCCTCCCTTTGAGCCTCATTACACACACAAGGAGCAGAAGGCCGTCTCTGCTGAGCCCGTACCTGTGTCCAGGGGACCGTGGGGGGGTCTCTCCTCTGCGCCCCAGTTCCCAGGCAGACCCTGCTTCCGGAACATTCATCCTGGCTCTCCTCATCTCGACCGCCCTGGGATTCAGACCATGAACTAGTCAGGGACCTCAGCTGCTGAGAAAAGAACTTTGCTCGCCTCCCTGTGTGGGGAAGGTGGGAGAGGAGGAGGGCTCTCTGAAGTGTCAGGGCCAAGTGAGACCGCTTGTATGGAAGGCGGGAGGAGGCGGAGGGGGCTGGGAAGGGGGAAGGCTGGGGGACTGGGAAGGGAGGAGGTTGGGGGACTGGGAGGGGAGGAGGTTGGGGGACTGGGAGGGGAGGAGGCTGGAGCAGGAATCATCCTCACGGTTCCAGGACAGGAAATAATGTTCATTGTCCCTACAAGTATCTCTGAAAACAGCTGCCCCAAATCCGTGAACCTGGGGACAGTGTGCCTTCCATTCTGGAAGTTTAACAAAGAATTAAAAGGCAAAGAAATAGGCTGGGAAAGTGAGCAAACAACAGAAAAGATGCTGACTGTAGAAAGCTACTATGGTGACAAGGAAGATCAAAACACATATTCAGAAGGAGATAATGGGATGTGGATATGGGAAAATCGGGAAGCTAAAGCACTCTGGGTGGAGTTACGAACTGATCTCTATTCTGAGAGCAATTTGAAACTCTGTGAAACTCTGCCCAAAGGGCTATCAAACCGTGCACACCCTTTGATCCAGCAATACCACTGCTGGGCCTATGTCCTAAATGCAATGGAAAAGAACCCATATATATATAAAAAAAATTTATAGCAGCTCTTCTCCCCCTTCAAATACTATTTTATTCATCAGCCACTACTAAATCAAGGCAATCTCCCATCTGTTTATTTTATTTTCATTCCCCCCACACACACTTAACAAAGTTTTGTTTTGTTTTGTTTTTTCCCATCACATGTAGAGATAGTTTAGACTCTGGATGTAGATAGCATTTTCCATCATGAGTTTTGGAATTGTCTTATAGTGTTGTCGTATTGCTGTATTACGGAGAAGAGCAAAGTCCATCACAGCTGATCACCGAACAGTGTTCCTATAACTGTGTACAATGCTCTCCTGATTCTGCTCACTTCCTAGAAGTCATTCCATTTTTTTTTTTTTCAAGAATCTACTTGTTCAATCTGGTCTTAGACACTTAACACTTACTGGCTGCGTGGGCAAGTCACTTAACCCCAATTGCCTCCACCCAAAAAAAAAAAAAAATGATCTACCTGTTCCTCATTCCTTATAGAACAATGGCATCCCAGTATATTCATATCCCACGACTTCAGCCACTCCCCAACTGCTGAGCGTCCCCCCATGTCCAGTTCTTTATAGCAGCTCTTTTCGAGGCAGCAAAGAACTGGAAACTGAGGGGATGTCCTTCCATTGGGACATCCATCTCCACCTAGAGAAAGAACTATGGGTTCTGAATGCAGATGAAGACATAGTTTGCCCTTTTTACATTTTTTTCTTTCTCTTGGCTCGTCCCTTTTGTTCTGATTCTTCTTTCACAACATGACTGACGTGGAAATATGTTTAACATGATTGTACTAACTTACATTGGAGGGCCGGCTGTCTTGAAGAGGAGAGAAGGAAAGGAGGGAGGGAGAAAAATTTTGGAACTCATAGTCTTACAAAAATGAATGTTGAAAACGCTTTATGTAATTGGAAAAATACTATTAAGTAAGAAAAGGAGTTATTTGTAAAGTGGTTTTCCAATCTTGGAGCGCTGGATAAATGGGTGCTTTAACAAAAACAGTAACAGAAAGCAAATTCACAGATTCTAGGTTGAGAATCCAAGGTCTATAGCGAAAACACCACTGTAGGAGCAAATAATATTATCTTCATCGAGAAAACCGATGTTTAAGAAAGCAAACACCGAGAAATACTTAGTGATGATGAAATTTGCAGACCTTGGAATACAACAAAAAGTCCCAGGGGGCAAAGTTGGTGCAGGAGGCCCAGTCAGCAGGCTTCCAGCAGATGGCACCCTTGTCCAGTCGGGCTTAGGGATTCTCTGTGGAGTGGAGGGCAAAGCTTCCAACCTCAAGGCTTTCTCTGACTCCTTTGAAGCTCATCCCTCTCCAGAAAGATCTAAATTTGCTGCTGCTTCAGTGGACACCCGGACCTCCAGTGCAGATGCAGAGATAGCATCTTGATCCTTCCTGAACTGGGAAGAAATGCCACTCCCAAGGTCTTTCGGCGATAAAGGACACTGAACCTAAGGAGGTGTCCATCAGCTGTGGTCTGTAAATGTAGTGAGGTAAATATTTTGCCACAAGAAGTGACGGAGCAACCTGGGGAGAATGACTCATTTGTGATCTAATACAGAGTGACTTGAACTGAATTAGAACAGTTTATACCCTAAGAAGAACCCGGGAGAGAAAAACAACTTTGAAAGCCTTCAGAGATCTGATCATTGCAATACCTCCTGAACCACCCCACCCCTGAGGACTTGTCATGCAACATGGTGCCCATCTCTTGTCATGAAACATGGTGCCCATCCCTTGTCTGAGGGCTGATGAGACTTTTTCCTTTTGTAAATTTATTTTCCCCGATTAAACGTGCTTGGTACAGAGATTATGGTTTTCTTCTTTTCAGTGGGAGGGGGCAGGAAAGAAAGGTAGGGATAGGATTCCCAAAAAAGTCATTGAAGAGAACAGATGTTCAAAAGAAAACAGGAGCAGGACTGGTTTTAAAGTAATAGGAAAGTAAATATCCTTTAAAATGTTCATTGAAGAGAACGGACAGAAGTTCAAAAGAAAACAGGAGCACGATTGATTTTAAAGTAACGTGTTGAATTTATTATATCCTTAAAAAAAAAAAAAGCTGCATGTGGGCAGATGTGTATTCAATGAATGTAGAAATGTGTGATCTCCCTTGGGACTGATCTTTTTTTGTTCCACTTTGACTATGGAAAATGTCATTTCGGGGCATCGGGCAAGTTTCAAATCTTGCCAATCCACAGCCCCGGATGTGACATCAGAAAGGCCTTGGGTGGCTCCTTCACCACGGGACCTGTAGAACCAGACACATCCAAATACTCCTAGTCCACTGCTAGCTTCAGTCAGCTTTCCGGCAACTTGCTGTCCAGGGAAAGGGAACAAGCAAGTCACATCCCTCCTAACGGGGGATAGGAGAGACAGCTTGGTTCGCAAGCCCGAAAGCTTGGCGACGATAGCTCTTGGTATGATAGTATAGTCATTGATACATAATCTGACAAAGTTGACCCGATGGGGAAGAACTAAATCAGAATTTGACCAGGTCAAGGACATTTGGGTCCAAAATAAATGACCTTTCTGAGTCCAAAGTGGAGCAGGTATGCCTGAAAACGTTCTGAGAATCGTAGTGGACTGCAGGATTGTTAGGAATCCACAGGGCCAAAGGCTTGTCTGATGTCCAGAATGGGGGGAGGAGGAGCATAAGAGCCTCCCTGAATACATGGCCCTGGAAGAGCCGTGACTGGACACGACGTGCCTGAGGCAAAGTCAGTAGTGGGTCTGACATCTGACCAGAGAGGCCTGAGCTGGCAAACGTGACTTAGCAAACTGGAGGCAGAGGTAAGGAGACGGGGGGGAGGCATTCGGGTGCACATGAGCCACTTGCTGAATTTGTGGGGACTGAGGACCGAGGCCCTTGGGGGGAGGGACAGCCAGCTTTGGAGCAGGGATGTGGACCTGTGGGCCTTTCTGGAAATTTCAGGTCATCACTCAGAGGCATTTTTTGTTTTTTTTGCTGAGTCAATTGGGTTAAGTGACTTGCCCAGGGTCACAAGCTAGGAAGTGTGAAGTGTGTGAGGCCAGATTTGAACTCAGGTCCTCCTGAGTTCAGGACTGGTGCTCTGTCCACCACCTAGTCCACCCCACACTGGGAGTTATTTTACAGACTGTCCCAGGCCACACGAGACTGTTGGGATGGACCAGATTTCACCAGGAAGCCAAAGAAGGGAAGTCACCTGGGGGATTGTGGGAGCCTTGACAGAGAGAATATTTCTTGAGAAGGCGATGGACATCCTGGCATCCCCTGGGGTGTAAGCCCCCAGGTCAGACATGGGGAGAGGTTCAGGGAGGTATTCACAGAAAGTGCTTGTGGGAAAGAGAGCAGCAGAGGAACCTGGGGTGGGAGGAGGGAAGAGTGGGAGGTGTCTGCTCTTTGGGACAGAGGAGTGGCTCCCTAGGAATATCAGCATTTGCAGCCCAGGGGGCGTGGAGAGGAATACCAGACAAGGGGTCAGAAAGTGGGAAGCAACTGTAGGCAAAGGACCCTTCTTCCCCGTCAGAATCCTGAAACGCACGCTTAAGATCAGTCCCTCCAGTTAAGACAACAAAAGGGAAACTGAGGCACAGAATGCCCATCCTCCCCAAACTGCCACACCTCCATTCGATCCCTGCACATTTTCTTCCCCGGGGGAGTGGAAGCTCTTGCAGAGCATGCTTGTTTGGTGTTCCTTCATGTGTGTCCCCAGAGCCCGGGGCCGAAGAGTCATCTAAGAAACACTTGGCAACAGGCAAGGCTGGGGCTTGGCCCTGGGGGGCCATCTTAATAAGGCCACTGATGAACTGATAATGATGATGAACCAGAAAGGGCTGCCAGGTCACCGGCCAGGTGGGTAGTAAGGAAAGGAGGAGCCTGGGGGAGAGAAGGGGGGCACAGGCTGGCTGTCCCGGGGAGGAGGCGGTAACGCGGCTGCTTGGCTGTAGAGACCGAGCCAGGAGCCTGAATGGGGGGCTCAGGGGCAGGCAAGGGCCTCGCTAAGGAGAAGCTTTCCAGACCTCGGGAAGCATGAGCAAGGAGAAAAGAGGGACCTGGACTTCCTGAGGGCCCTTCCAGCTCTGGCTCCAAATCCCTGCTCCTGTGGCTGGTCTCCCAGAAAAGACTAGGCAGTCTGGGGAGAAGGGACTGCCAAGGGGAGAAGGGCCCGGTCCCGGCCGGCCGGAGCCAGAGCCCTTGGGGACCCAGGCACCCCCAGCGGGGAAGGGCCCGGTCCCGGCCGGCCCGAGCCAGAGCTCTTGGGGACCCAGGCACCCCCAGCAGCTGCTTTCAGGGAGAATGGGGAAGGGTCAGGTTGTGTCCTAGGGGGTGAACCCTCAGGGAAGAGGAGGGATTTCGGGCAAGGAAGGGGTTAGGGCATCTTGGCTGTGGTTCAGTATCAGTGAGGGGCCGGCCAGCCCTCCCCTTGGGAAGCAACCTCCCAACCCTTAGCCATCCAGAACCATAAGGGCCACGAGAACTCGGGGCTCTGGCCCGGCCCAGGAAGCCCCCCCAGTCTTGGGCTCGGGGTCGAGCTCCGGAGGAGGGGAGGCCGCATTCTCGGGCACCCGCGCCCCGCTGTTTCTTCCCTTCCCGAGCCGGCCTTCCTGCACCAGCCGCCCTTGCCCTCCGGGACAGCCCCTCCTAGGCAGGCCTCGGCCGGGGCAAGCTCGGTGGGGGGAGGGCGCCGCCTAGCGTTGGGAGGTGTCTGCCGGGGGGGGGGGCGGGAGAGTACCGGTCCGCGCTTCCCAGCCGGGTGCTGCTCCCGGAGCCGCTAGTCTCTGACGCCCCCGCCCCGCCCCCATCACACGAGCCGGCCTCTGTATCAGATGCTCCTTTATTTCTGAGTCAGACAGCGGGCGCGGGGGGCGCCCTCCCCCCGAGAGGCTCCTTCCCCTTCAGGCTCGGCGCCGGGCCCCGGAACGACTTGCAGGAGGCAGCTGCTGCCCGGGGGGCTCCCTCGGAGTTCTGCACTGAGGAGTCGCAAGAGGGCCTTGAACACTGGGCTGGGGACCGAGGCCGGGGAACCCGGGAGGGACAGGGGCCCCGCGGGCCGGCCGCGCCCCCACGTGACCTGGGGGGAAGGGGGAGGAGCCGCCCCCTCTGCGCGCCAGGGAAGGGGCAGTTACCCGCTCCGTGGGAGGCACATCTGCAGCCGCTTCGGGCAGCTCGAAGTGTCCGGGGCCGCCCCGAGGGGCCCATCTCCCCCGCTCCTTCCAGCTCCCTCCTCCGGGCCTCTCACGGATCTTCCGGCCACAAGAGGAAAAAGGGGGGCGGTTACAGTCCGGCAGATAGCCGGAGGTGATGGGAGGGAGCTGGGGGGCACTTGGCTGGGGGGAGGCTCGCGGCTCTCACCTGCGCTTGCCCACCAGCTGCTGGATAAGGCGGTGCACCTGGGCGTGTCCTCTTATTTTACTGAGCTCGCTGGTGAAGGCGCCGTCCGAGTGTCTCTGGGTCCTGGGGAGGCAGCGGGGCGGGCTGGGGGCAGGAGAGGGCGCGTGGCGGCAGCTGCGTCAGGCCCGGCTCGGCCCCGCGCCCCTCGGCCCGTCCTCGGGCCCCCCCTCCCCCACGCCCCGGGGGAGCGCTCACCTGGGCCCCAGGCCGATCAGCGCGCGGACCAGGCTCTGCACGAAAGCGCTCTCCCTGAGGCGACTCAGCTCGCTGGTGAAGGCGCCGTCCATGTGGCGCTGAGCCCTGTCGGGGGACAGGGGGTGAGGGGCGGGAGGACGGAGGCCGAGCCCGGGGCGGGAGGACGGGGGCCAGCAGGGAGGAGACCCTGGGGCGGGAGGACGGAGCCGAGCCCGGGGCGGGAGGACGGGGGCCAGCAGGGAGGAGACCCTGGGGCGGGAGGACGGGGCCGAGCCCGGGGCGGGAGGACGGGGGCCAGCAGGGAGGAGACCCTGGGGCGGGAGGACGGGGCCGAGCCCGGGGCGGGAGGACGGGGGGCCAGCAGGGAGGAGACCCTGGGGCGGGAGGACGGGGCCGAGCCCGGGGCGGGAGGACGGGAGCCAGCAGGGAGGAGGCCCTGGGGCGGGAGGACGGGGGCCGAGCCAGGGAGGTGTGGGAGAAGGCGCGCCCCAACCATCCCCATCCGCGGACTTCACCCGAGGGCTTCGGCTGGAGCCCGCCGAGTCGGCAGGAGGGCTGAGGGAAGCGCGTCGGCTGCTAACCGCATCACTGTCCCTGGTTTCGTCGCCTGGCCCTTTAGGTTCCCGGTCCTCCCTGAGGGGCCCAGTCCCCCCCCTCCAGTCCCAATCGGGCTCCCTGGAGCTAGAAATCGGACCCGAGGCATCCTCCGGCCGGGACGCACCCCAGAAAGGGCGGGGGAGGATGGCCTCCCTCTGCCCAGTCCCGCCCTCTCTCGGGAGCCCCGAGCCCAGGTCTGTGGCGTCCGCCGATCCCGAGCCACCCAACTAGGGGAGCCGGGGTGGGAAGACGCAGGGGAAGGATTCACCTCTGGGGAGCCGGGAGCGAAGAAGATCCTTGGATCAAGAAGGCAAAGAGGATCACGAGGGCCCCGACTCCTCTGGCCATGGGGACTGAGGGCTGAGGGACCGGGAGACACGGGGTTTTCCGCACGTCCGAGCGGCCGAGCTCTCGGAGACGCAGAGGCGGGGAGCCTGAGAAGGAGGGAGCGCAGGCTCAGGGGCCCGAGATCCGGCCAGGGGGACTCTCTGAGGGGCGGGAACGGGCACGGGGAAGGAGGAGCCAGAGACGGGAAGGGCGAGACAGAGGCTCGGAGACCGACACAGAATCCCAGAGGCCGAGGCTGGGAGCCCGGGCCGGGGCGGTAAGGAAACGGACACTAAAAGAAAAGGAGAGAGGAAGGCCGGACAAGGAGACGCCTATGGGAGAGCTACGGAGACAGGGAGAGGAAGACAGGTCTCAGAGGGGTAGTGAGACAGGGAGAGACAGAGACACTGGGAGATTCAGAGACCCAGAGACGTTGGGAAAGACGGGGACCCATAAACATTGGAAGACCCAGAGACCCATAAACATTGAGAGAGACAGAGACATGGGGAGATTCAGAGACCCAGAGATGCTGGGAGAGCCGGGGACCCCTAAACATTGGGAGAGACAGAGACCCAGAATCACAGGAGAGGACCGAGATCCAGAGAAACTGGGAGACAGAGACCCAGAAACACTGGGCGAGACAGAGACCCAGAGACATTGCGAGAGACGGAGACCCAGAGACACTGGGAGAGACGGGGACCCAGAGACATTGCGAGAGACGGAGACCCAGAGACCCGGAGAGGCAGGAGGAGGGCCGGAGGACGCCTACCGCCCCTGCCTGCCTGCGGCTCCCACTCACCGAGCCTCGGCAGAAAGCTCGCTGGCTCTCACCTCCCGGCGGACTTCTCCCTTCTCTATCTTCGCCTTCTCCTCGTAGGCGGCCGCCCCCCAGTGCTTGGTTCGGGGCTGGCTCGCTATAAATCCCCTTGGGCCGGGGACCTCGAGGGCGGAGACGGAGGCTCGGGGCGCCAGGGTTCCCCTAGTACCGCCCCCCACGCCCGCCCGGTGCCCTTTCCGAGGCTCCACGGTTTCCGCCCCGGCGACTTCGCAAACAGTCGGTCCGGGGCCATCGATCGGCCGGGAAGGTCAAGGCCGCCCCTCCAGCTGTCGTCCCCGCCGGGCGCAGGTGCCCGGCCCCTGGCCGCCCCGGCTGCAGCGTGCTGCGGTGATCGATGGCCCCACCCAGTCCCTTCTCATCCATTTCCTGGCCCCGAAGGCCAGATAGAGGCTTTGGAAGGGTTGGGGCGGGCAAGCCGAGCATCCGAGCCTGGGGGTGATTGTGGGGGCCCCGGCCATGGGCCGCCTCCGCCTGGGGTTAATTGTGGGGGCCCCGGCCATGGGCCGCCTCCGCCTGGGGGTGATTGTGGGGGCCCCTCCGCCTGGGGGTGATTGTGGGGGCCCCGGCCATGGGCCGTCTCCGCCTGGGGTGATTGTGGGGGCCCCGGCCATGGGCCGCCTCCGCCTGGGGTTAATTGTGGGGGCCCCGGCCATGGGCCGCCTCCGCCTGGGGGTGATTGTGGGGGCCCCTCCGCCTGGGGGTAATTGTGGGGGCCCCGGCCATGGGCCGCCTCCGCCTGGGGTGATTGTGGGGGCCCCGGCCATGGGCCGCCTCCGCCTGGGGGTGATTGTGGGGGCCCCCCGGCCATGGGCCGCCTCCGCCTGGGGGTGATTGTGGGGGCCCCCGGCCATGGGCCGCCTCCGCCTGGGTCTTTCCATGAGTTTGTACATCCAAAAGGGAACCGCGGGCAGGGAGAGGGAGCAGAGCGGAGGGAGGAAGAGAGCATCCCTTGGAGGGAGGGCAGAGTGCTCAGAGCAGGGAACTGGGGCCTCTGGGGGGCATTTGTATGTAACACTTTGTGCCAATCGTGGGGACGGTGAAGAGCCTAGGGAGACGGGGCTTTAGGGAGATAATCCAAGCACCCCTTAAAAAAGGCCCAGGAGGGTAGGGAAGCCAGTTAGGGGGGACCCCCAGTCTGGGAGCCCCCGATGAAGGTGAGGGAAAGCCCCCAGAGTCCTGACTGGCTTCCGCAGACACTGAGGAAAAGTCTAGTGTGCGGGTGCCGCCTGTGGAGGCCTCGGAGAGCCGACAGCCAAAGAGACACCCCGAGGTTAAGGGCCCTGGGCCTGGCGCTTCTTCCTAGGGGAGGTGCAGAAGGACCCCCCCTTTCTGGAGGCAGGCCCTTACTTCAGTTGGCTCAGAAGGATGGATGGAGGGACCCGACAGGCTCGAATTGAAACTAGAGAGGATTCAGGAGGGCAAGAGCAGACTCAGCCTGGAGTGGGGGGCGAGGAGGAGGCGCTGGCCATGCTCTCTGGGGGAGGTGCCTGGAGGGCCTTGGCTCCCTTTCCCCTTCCCCCACCCCTCAGACCTGTACCCAGAGCAGGGCCCGTGCTTTTTACATACATCTGCATGGAGTCACAAACTGGGCACCCAGATTAGTCTGCCGAAACCTTAGAAACTTGTTCAGGGGCGAGAGCTTCCGGAGCCTAAAATTGGTCTTGGGAAATAGGGAATCATTTTATCTAGGTCCAGGACGGCTGGGTAGTGCAATGGATAGAGCATGGGGGCCCAGAGACAAGAAGACATCATCACCTGAGTTCAAATCTGGCCTTACATACATAGCATGCGTAGCAGCGGGACCCTGGCAAACCACTTCCCCCTTTGTGCCTCGGCTTCCTCTTTGGTAAAATGATCTGGTGAAGGAAATGGTAAACGCCTCCAGTATCTTTGCCCAGAAAATCCAGCTAGGGCCAAGAAGAGCCGGACGGGACTGAAATGCTAGAACAACATCTGTAGGTGCTCTGCCAGCACCCTGGACTCCCGGTACCTTGACCAATGAGGTCTTCCCGAAGCGTCTCCGAAGTCACGCGGTATTATAGCCCCTGCTTCCAGACCAAGGTCCTCCCGGATTCCCAGACTATCCCACCCTTTCCAAGCCTTGACTCTGGACTGGAAGGCGAGGGGCGCTGGGGTAACCCAGTGCTTCTGGGTCCCTCACTTCGGCCATGACTGCAAGGAGGGGGAGGGGCGCGCGCGCGTGTGTGCCCGCGTGCCTGCGTGTGTTTGTGTTGGGGGGGCTCCGTTCCGAGCCCGGAGAAGGCGGGGCCGAGAAGGGGCGAGGCCGGGGGTGGAGCCAGAGAACTTCCCGCGTGCGGAGCGCTGGAGTTGAGCGCAGCAGCCGGGACCGGAGGTAGGCTGGGAGCGGGGGGGTCCCAGAGGTTGGGACGGCCCGCGCTTCGGCCCCTGGGCCCCCTTTGTCCGTTCCTCGGGCTCCTCGGTCGGAGGCGAGTCTCCCGGAATGCGGCGCGGCGCCCCGTCTCCGCTGGCCCGGCGCGGCGCTGTCCTCGGTCCTGAAGGGGATCTGTCCTGGGCCATGCCGGGGAACCGCAGCTTCCCGAACGCCAGCGAGCTCCCGGGCAGCGCCAGAGGGGGCCTGGGGCCCCCTGAGCCGCACGTGGGCGCTCTGGTCGGGGGCATCCTGCTCATGGCCACCGTGCTGGCTGGCAATGCGCTTGTGTGTGTGAGCGTGGCGGCGGAGCGGGCCCTGCAGACCCCCACCAACTTCTTCATAGTGAGCCTGGCCGTCGCCGACCTGCTGCTGGCGCTACTGGTTCTGCCGCTCTTCGTCTACTCCGAGGTGAGGTGAGCCCCGATCCAGGAAGCCCCTGGCCCGGCCTGTCCTTCCAATCTGCCTCCTAGACCCAAGAGCCTCCCATCCCTTTGCAGTCCCTCTCTCCTCTGTTGGACCTTCTCCCCCCCCCCCAACTCCCGCTTCTAACTCGGGATCTTCCCCCTCCTTTGGATAAAGGGCACCCCCCCACACACTGTCGGTCCTTTTACTGTCTATCCTTGGACCCTCCCACTCCCATCGTCCAGCCCAGGATCCTGCCCCGCCCCTCCTCCATATCCCGGTATAAACCCCGAGTCTAGTCCGCTTCATGTTGCGAGGTCCCTGGCGCTGACTCTTGGGATCCCCTCCCTTGCTACCCCTTTCCTGTCTGTCCCATCCTTCCCCTAGCCCTCCTTCGTTAACTCTTTTCATACGCCTCTCATCTCTTGAAACGTTGAACCTGACACTGTCTCTGACCATTGTCCTCAACCTTCCCATAGTCCTCCTGATTCCAATACCAGACCTGGTTTCCTGAGATTGAGGAGGGGAACGAAGGTGACAGAGATAGCAATAGACTGAGGAAGGCAACTGGGACAGAAAGGAGACCGAAGTACAGAGAAACGGACATGTCAAGAGAAATGGAGGGAAGGGGGATGGAGGGGGGGAAAGGGAGAAGAAAGGAGAGAGAGGAAAGAGAAGAGAGGGAGTAATTGAGGGGAGAGGCAGGGAGAGACAGATGTCAGGAGAAACAGAGGAGAGATGGAGGGAGAGGAAGTTGGGGGAGGAGAGAGAGAGACAAAGAGAGAGAGAGAGAGAGAGAGAGAGAGAGAGAGAGAGAGAGAGAGAGAGAGAGAGAGAGAGAGAGAGAGAGAGAGAGAGGGAGGGAGGGAGGGAGGGAGGGAGGGAGGGAGGGAGGGAGAGAGAGAGAGAGAGAGAGAGAGAGAGAGAGAGAGAGAGAGAGAGAGAGAGAGAGAGAGAGAGAGAGAACAAAGAAATGTAGGGAGAAACCAAAGAGGGATGAGGAGTGGAGGGAGAGGAAGGCTGGGGAGGAGAGTAAGGGAGAGAAGGTGATGGAGGAGAGAAAGAGGAACAGAGATAGAGAAACAAGGCACAGGCAAGAAAAGGAGAGGAAGAGAAACACAGAGAGAGGAGAGAGGGAGACATCAATCTGCTGTGTCCATGTCTGAGCAACCTGTCTTGCTCTGCCCAAAGGGCAACGTTGAAGATCTCAGAGGGCGTTTAGGGGCAGCAGTTTTCTCTTTGCCCCAGCTGTTTCTGCAAAACTAATCGAACCCAAAGGCCCAAGGACCTCATCCTGGGTCACCTACCCACTCCTAGCCCTAAGCTGTTTCTGGATCCTGATTGGCTAGCACATTATCCGGTGAATCAGTTGACCTTCCTGACTCAGTCATGTGCACGATGGATACGTTTTTATCCAAATTCACTCTAAAAAGTGGAACAGCACAGCCTCCTAGACAGACTCCTGGGCACTCTGATGAAAACCTCTTTCTGAGGTGACACGGACTCCGTGGGTGAATGCTTTGGGGCGCAGCCTTTCAGCTAGTGCCAAATAGGCCTGGCCCAATCTCCATCTTGTTTCCAAATTTTCTCTCGAATTCAATCTCTGTCCCTTTTAATGAGAATGTGTTCAGTGAAGTGTTCGGGGAGAGTCTAACTCCCTTTGACCCTGTCGTCCTAAACTCAGAGCCCCAGAATGGGAGATTCAGTCACAAGATTTCAGCCAGCCCCCACTCCTTGCATCCCTAGTATTGCTTCCTTTGGTTCTCCCCTAAGGAGTGAGCCGCACGAGGTTCCTAATGTAACTGTACAGGTAAAGACAGGCCCTCTCTATAAATCGGAAACCAACTTATAAAACACCTGTCTGGGGGCAGGGGATAAACTGGGTCACCTCTGAGGAGCCCGAGGTGCAGCAGGAGCACGGCCAGGGATGGAGACAAGGTGGTTCTCAAGCTATTGTCCCCTGAGGTGATCAGACTTGGGGGGTGGGACCCGTGGGGCTGAGGCAGCCACTTCCTGCTCTTCCAGCATCACCGTTCCCATGGAGGGGGCTGGGAGGGTGAGCTGCCGTACTCCGATTTCGGACTCAAACATTGGTGCCGCTCTCGGGATAGATGCTACTCCTCTTCTGAAGGAACGAGGGGGTGGGGTGTATGTGTGAGGGAGGGGGTCTTGTGGGAACAAACTTTCTCCAGTCACTCTGGAGTCTTTCTGGGAATGTGTCCTCACAGGTGGGGTGAAGGACAGACTGAGGGAAGGGTAGGGGATGAGGACGGGCTAATCCAGGGAGGGAGGGGTCATTCTGAACTCTGACGTCTCTGCTGTCCCCTAAGCTTTTAATCTCAGCCCAGAGGACAGAGAAGGAGGAGCCGGGATCTCCTTTTGAGGGAGCCTGGGAGGGCCTGGTTGAGGCTCCCAAGATTTACAGTGGAGTTCTTTGTCAGCAGTTTCTAGAGCTGGAAGTAATGGAGGATCTGAGACGGAGACTTGTAAGGGACCTTAGAGATCTCTTGGTTCAAAGGACTCCAGGGAATTGGAGAAGTAGGGGGCGGGAGAGCCCAGAGCATCTGGGACAACCGAGGCCCAGGGAGAGAGGAGTAAAGGCTGATTCTACCTCCCACTTGGCGCAGCGGCCTGGTCAGCACCAGGTCTTTTGTCATCCTACTACACAAAGCCACTGAGTGGCCCCTCCAATGGCAGCGAGGCCCAGATGTCAACGTGTAAAGGAAGGGAGAGCAGCCCTTTCCCCGGTCCCCAGTGTCCACCGCCCAGGAAACGGGGGGGGGGGGGGGGGGGGGATGGCCAAGATCACAGCCAGAGGTCAGACACAGGAGGGCTTGCAGGTCAGACCACGCTTTTCTCCTGACCAGACTGGAATAAGCACAGCTATTTCGGCCCAATCTGCAGCCCTGTGTGGGTCCCTGGTGTGCCCCGCGTCTGCACATGGAGAAATCTGAGGGCACTGGGCTGGGTCTCTGTCCCCTGTGCAGTGTGTGCCGGGAGGGTTCTTTCTCTCCCTGTCTCTGTGTGTCCGGCTCCCTCTCTGCCTGTCTCCCCGCCCCCTCCATTGTTAATGAGCGCTTGACGCCGGCACCTCAGAGCTCTGTGCATCCGTCCCAGTACCAGGGAGGCGTATGGACTCTCACCCCGGCTCTGTGTGACGCTCTGATGACTATGGACGTGATGCTCTGCACAGCCTCCATCTTCAACCTCTGCGCCATCAGTGTGGACAGGTGGGCCTCCCCAGCGCGCCCTCCCCCGGCCGAGGCTGACCCGGGGGCGCCACTTAGCCACTAGAGCGGAGAAGCGAGCCCCGCCCCCCCCCCCCCCCCCCCCCCCCCGCTGCGGGGGCTCGGGCCTCCGCTTTGGCTCCTCGAAGCCGGCGGCCGTCCCGGCTGGCCCCCAGCTCCCCGGCTCCCCCCGCAGGTTCATCGCCGTCTCGGTCCCCCTGAACTACAGCCGGCGGCAGCTGGGGAGGCGGCAGCTGCTGCTCATCGGCGCCGTGTGGGGGCTGGCCTTCGCCGTGGCCGCGCCGGTGCTGTTCGGCCTCAACCGCGCTCCGGCCCGGGACCCGGCCGTGTGCCAGCTGGAGAACCGGAACTACGTCGTCTGGTCGTCCGTGTGCTCCTTCTTCCTGCCCTGCCCGCTGATGCTGCTCCTCTACTGCGCCATGTTCCGGCGCCTCCGGACCTGGGAGGAGGCGCGCAGGGCCAAGCTGCGGCGGAGCCTGGGCCCGGGGGCCGCCCGCGGGCCCGGCCGGCCCCCCCAGCCCTGGCCTCGCCGGCGCTTCCCGGGGCCCGACGCCGAGGGCCCGGAGCCGGAGGGCCGCCACCCGGAGGGCCCCGGCCCAATCCAGACCGTGTCTTACCCGGCCGGGCCCCGGCCCCAGGCGCCGCCCCCCGCCGGGCCCGCCAGAAAACGAGCCAAGATCACGGGCCGCGAGCGGAAGGCCATGAGGGTGCTGCCGGTGGTAGTCGGTGGGCGTCCGCTGGGCAGCCGGGGGGAGGCCGGGGAGCCCGGGCTTGGGAGGGGCTGGGGCGGAGGGAGGACGGGGAGGGGCGGGGGGCGGGAGGGAGAAGTGGTCCCCGAGTTGAGGGCGGGCCTCACTGAAGCCTCCTGCCCCCAGGTGCCTTCCTCGTGTGCTGGACGCCGTTCTTCGTGGTCCACGTCACCAGGGCGCTGTGCCCCGCCTGCCCCCTGCCCCGGAGGCTGGTCAGCGTGGTCACGTGGCTGGGTTACGTGAACAGCGCCCTGAACCCCGTCATCTACACCATCTTCAATACGGAGTTCCGGAGCTTCTTTCGCCGAGTGCTCGGGCTCCTTTGCTAGGACCCTGGCTGGGGACAGAGGCAGACCCACCCCCGACCCTCCCCCAGGGCCTTGGGACTTAGGATCCCAGCTGCCTTAGCACCCGAGGGCCGGCCATGGCTCCGGGGTGCCCCAGGGTGGGGGTTCGGTCCCACGGAGAAGAGCCGGAGGACACAGGCCGGGTGCCTGGCCCAGCCTCCTCCCTAGGGAGGCCGGAGGAGGGGCGGGGAGGAAGAGCTTCATCCTGAGCCCCTGGGTGCTGACAGGGCTCGGGGTGGGCTTAGGTATTTATATCCTGACTGGCGCAGCTGGCCCACTGCCCACCCATCGTGCACCTCCCTCTCCCGGCCTGGACCTCCCTGTGCAACAAGCCAAGGCCCAGAGGGACCTGGCGGCCCCCCACCACTGGGGGAATCCTGGGAAAGAGACGGGGGACTCTGTACGAATGGACTGATTGCAGAGATGCAAGTAATGAAATGGCCTCCTCCCTTCACATCTGGGAGTGCGGCCGGCTGGCCACCCTGAGGTCTGGTATGTCCAGCCTCTCCTCTCTGCTTGCCTCCAGCTCTCCCAGCTGTGCCGCGTTAGACCGAGCCGGCTTGTCCGAGGCAGCCTGCCATCTGGCCTTGGCTGCCCGCTGGCTTTGGGGAGCCATGCAGTGCTCAGCAGCGGGTCGCTGGGGGGGGCAGCACATAATACAGAAGGTCTTCTCAGCCCCACAGCTTCACTCGGTGCCCATGGGGGAAAGACCTGGCAAGGCCCCTCAGCAGGGAGTCCCCGATTCCTTCTGGCAACCCGGGGCCAGATCGCAGAAGGGAACGGGAGTTAAGTGACCCAGACAGGACCGGCATCCCGAAGTCCGGGGTCCTCCTGTCCCGTAGCTGGACCTAGAGATCACCGAGGGCATCCCTCGGCTCCACGGGCAGCGGGCTTGGGACTAAGGAGGTTTGCAAAGGATCCGGGGCTACCACCTGCCTTGAGCCTAGAAGCTTCCCCTCCTCTTATGTTTTACTTCCTGTGAAGGAGGCAGCACAGCCATTAGCTCCCATTCTACAGATGAGAAAGTCAAGGCTCAGACGGCAGAGCTGGTCCGGCACAGCCTGGGGAGTCAGTCCTCTTTTCTTCCACCAGGATGCGGACTCCTGGGCTTTCCTCTCAAGCCAGGGGCAGTCTGATGCAGCCGTGCTCCTCCCTCCCTAGTGATTCGCTCTCCCCCTACCACAGGAATTCAAGGTGTTGAGTTCTTTGCCTAGGTTTGCAAAGTTATGGGCCGTGAAGTGGAGCGATAGTGTCAGGGACTCGAGAGGGTGTGAAAGTATTCTGCTGGGAAGGGAGGGGCTCTCACCGCCAGCATCAGCCCCCTCCCCCCTCTGCTCAGCAGGCCAGATGTTCTCCTGCTCCAGCAGAGAGCCCTCCCACACAGTCATGGTAGCGCCAGCCTGCTCGGTCCTCCCCCGAGAGGGGGCCGTGCCACTGGGCTGCCCTGCCTTGCCCTGCTGGGGAACCTCTGAAAGCCTCGCTCTGGGGACTGTCAGCCACAGGAGGCAGCAGGGCCGGGCTTCCTGCAGGCGGGCAGCACACCCTGCTGGAGGAAAGCCGCCCGGCTGGGGTGGCCAGTCTTCCTGTCTCCGATCCAGAATATAGCCTCAGAACCTGGGGGTGAGGGGGGAGAGACAGCACGCACTGAGACTCTGAGCCAAGAAGCCAGCTTCTGCAGGGTCATCTGGCTTGATCTAAAAGCACTGAGGTATGTGATGCACGGGACCGGAGCCCGGTCACTCGCACCTGCCGCAATGGCGAGTGCACTGAAGGAGGAGGCCCTCCAGCCTCCGGCAGGCCCCAGTGCCTCCCCTTTCTATTTCTGTCTTGCCCTGTTCCCTGCCTGCCCACAAGTGAGAGATGGGCCAGAGCCGGCAGGGCATGAGGCGGAGTGTGGACCATTGTGTCACATTACGTGCCATGATTCGCACAGATGTGCCCCTGTCAGCTTAGGACCAAGGGACCCTTTGTCACTGGCCCCTCCTGGATCTGCCACAGCCCTGCCAGATCCCTCCGCCTTTAGCTTTTCCCAAGTCTCTGGATCTTGCCAGTCCAGCACGGCAGTCCCCGGTCACTTGGATGGGCAGATGGCAAGACTGACTACCGAGGGTGGGACGACGGCTAGGGACCGCTACAAACAGCTGGGAGCCAGGTTTCTCTGGAGAAAGTTAGCAGGAAGTTCTGCTGCTCCCATGCCTCCGTTCTCTCCAGGAAAGAGACAGAACCCAGCCCATCTCCTAAAGGGATGGGACAGTCTGGGCAGTGACTCACTAGCAAGGGGAGCCGGGGTGGAGTGGGACAAAACGCCTTTTGCCTAGGATGAATTCCCCAAGAAAATCTTGAGGAAAGCCAGTAAAAGTGTAACAATTCTTCTCTTTAAAAGAACATGGAATTTTCATGACTTTTTAAAAAAAAATATGGGAGGACGGACACTTCATTCATGATGTCCTGAGCTCAGGTGCTGCTCCCCTGTTGAAGCCAGTTGATCCAAGGGACTGAATCTGCTGACACTGCTCCCCCCTCCCCCAACTCCTCCGGGAGCCCTTCCCCTCTCCTGGGAACTTGACCCCAAGAGGGCCATTTCCTCTAAGACACCCAGGGCACATCTCAAGCCCGGTGCTGGCAATGCCCAAGGAAATGAGCTGCTTATGCGTCCTCCTCCAGGGGCCCAGCGGACATTCTGCTCTGGACGAGATGCTGGTGGTGACACTTTCTGGATCCATCAGATCCGGGGCTGGGACAGAAATCAAGCTTCTCTCCTGGGTTGCCTGCTCTAAGGGAGGTCGAGGCCTATGGTGAGGTAAGAGGAAAAGACCTGAGGTTTCCAGGACTCTCTGAGCAGAGGAGCACGAGCTCGGCTCAGAATCAGCTTTAGGGCTGCTGTGTCCTGGCTGAAGAAGGGCTTTTAGAGTGCGTGCTATGAAGCAGGAAGCTTCCACAGCCAGGAACGCGTGGAATAGAGGACTGGATCTTGCAATGGATCTATGAACTCAGAGAGGTGGAAACTGCATCCAAAAGACCAGAAAGACCTTCATCCTCTGGGGGGGAGGGGGGCGGGGAGAGAGAGCCCGGGCCTTCCTCCAGATTCCAACATTCCCAGGTTCCTCCACCCACGATCCACCTCCCGAGGCTCCTCACTCTCCACACAGGGTCAGTCTATCTCCTCTTCTAAGCATGTTGCTCTGACTCCATCTTTCACACCCTTTCTTCTGTACGGCTAATCACTGACAATGTACTCCTGGTACCCAGGGAGCATCTTGCTCTTACCTCAAAGGTCAATTCAATCACTGGACAAAGATCGCTTTGTGATGAGGCAATCTCATGGCCGGCCAGCCTTGTGGCTCTCATCCAAGCACTCCCACGAGATGGTTCTTGAGCATCCATCTGCCCAGTGAGCTGGAGGCCTTCCTTCCTTTGTCTGAACATCCCAAGAATGGGGAGCGATGGAGCCTTACCATGCGACGATTCATCTTCTCCTTACAAGTCCATGACATCTTCGCTGGTTGCATGTTGATACCTACTCTCATCCACTATGGGCCCCTTCCTGGCCCCCCACCGGACTATAATTTTCAGGTTTTTTCAGACTTTTTCTTGTTCTATGACTTGCCAATGTACAACATTGGCTTAAAAATATGGCTCTTTTTTTTTGGGGGGGGGCACGTTCGGGAACATCACAGGATCTTGGAAATGTCCCGAAGGCCATCCCAACTCTCTCCTCTTCTTATCTTATCCTGGGTCTGATTCACTGTCCATTTGTTCTGTCTGTCCCAGATATGCATATTAATGGAAAGTTCTAGAGGCCATCCATCCAATTGCATTTTCATAATCTGGGTACTACCTTTCTCCTCTGTTTGATCTTTGTTGAGTGACCGGACAGGAACGACTGTTTTTGAATGGTTACAGATGCTGAGGCTCTGGAGTATTCTGATCCTTGATGTCACCAGCTCAAGGCCACCAGGACCCAATTTGAGCATTTCTATTGCACTTTAAGATCTTCAAAGTATTTTACGTGTTAACCCTTTTGGTTCCTTAAAACAAGCCTGAGAAGTTGGTGCTCTATAAACCCAGGGACAAATAGCTAACACATGGATTCCAATAGGTCTTCCTGATGTTTCATTCACAAAGAATCCTCCTTCCACATGGACGTCCCTAAACACATCAGCAAATACCTCTCAAAAATGCCTTGACTGATGTTTGTGATGAGAGGGCATTTGAACAAGTTATTTCTGCTGTTCTATCTTTCAAAAAAATCTTGAATGCCTCTGAAACGACCGGTGAGATATAATTTTTTGGGAAAACGTAGTGCTTTGCTCTACCCAGTTGAAAACTTCCCCCCGCCCAAAAAAATCAACAAACAATGAACATGGTAGAGAGGGGTGTTTCTCTATACCTTTCAGCTAATTACGAGGTAGGCCATAGTAAAATATTACTTGTGGATACCTGCCAGCTAGGAGAGGAAGTGGGGGTAAGAAGGGGAAAATTTGGAACAAAAGGTTATGCAAGGGTCAAATGTTGGAAAATTTTCCATGCATATGCTTTGTAAATAAAAAGCTTTAATTAAAAAATATATATATATATTACTTGTGGAAAACCTACCTACACCTTACTAATGTCTCCAGTACATCTGAAAATAGCTGCTTGTTAGTTGTTGCTATCTGGTTGTTAGCGATTGCTGGCTCTTGATTGTCTTTTTCAGGGTTATCCAAGTCTGAAAAGCTGTTTCCACCTTTAATATCATCCCATCTTTCAGACACTCTGAATCAGTCTCTCTATTTTCATGATTGTGTTGCCAGAATAGGGAGAAATGTATATTTGGCTTAATATGTCTGCTTTCCCCATCTTTGTTCACTCTTTGTCTATCACCTTTTCTCTGAGCACATATGAATGTTTTAATCAAGACTGGTGGCTCTACTATCATGAAAGGTGAAAAGTTTTGTTATACAAGAAAACCCCAAATGGAGTCATGAAGATTTGGACATGACTAAAAACCATCCCCTCTGCAACTTCATCTTTACATGAAAACCCTTAGGTAATAACCCAAGTACCCTTGACAAACTTAAAAAAAATATATATATATATATATATATATATATATATATATATATATCTCCTTCATTTTCTCTCTACTTTATGATGCGATGCTGCTCAAAAGCAACATAAACAATCTCGTTTTCCCCAACTGAAAATCAAAAGATATGAACAATTCTCAAATGACAAAATTAAAGCCATCTATAGTCATATAAAAATGCATTAAGTCACTATTGATTAGAGAAATTCAAATGAAAACAACTCTGGAGTGCCATCTCATACTTTTCACATTGGTTAAGAGGACAGGAAAAGGTAATGATAAATGTTGGAGGGGATGTGGGAAAGCTGGGATGCATTGTGCATTGTGATTGGATTTATGAAACGATCCAATCATTCCGGAGAGCAATCTGGAACTAGGCCCAAAGGGCTAGAAAACCGTGCATACCCTCTGACCCAGCTGAACCGTTCCTGGGACTGTATCCCAAGAAAACCATAAAGAGGAAAAAGGACCCACAGGTGCAAGAAAGTTTGTAGCACTGCTCTATGTGCTAGCAAAGAATCGGAAAAGGTTTGGATGTCCGTCCACTGGGGACCGGCCGGACGAGTTGTGGTACATGAAGGTGACGGAATATTATTGTTCTATACAAAATGACGAACAAGCTGATTGTAGAAAGGCCTGGAGAGATTTACAGGAACTGATGCAGAGCGCAACAAGCAGAACCAGGAACACATCGTGCAAGATGGTGCGCTGATCAATAGGAAAGGCTTGCTTCTTTTCAGGGGCTCAGTGGATAGAAAACACCACCTGCATCAGAACAAACCCATGGAGCTCGAATGGAAATCAACAACACATGCTATGTTCGCTTCTTTTTCTGTTGTTTTTTCTCTTCCATGGTTTTTCCCTTTTGAGTTTTCCCTCCCAAGGTGATTCATAACGCGATGTGTATTTAAAATAAGTAAACAATCTTGTTTCTTGGTAAGAGTCTGTCTGCAAAGAGATTCTAAACTGAGATTGCGTTTGTTACCGTTTTTTCTCCACTTGGAATTAAGTCTAGAGTTTGCTGCTTAAGGCGTTTTCTGGACTTTTGGGGAATCCTTGTTATGTCCACGACACTCCTGTATAGAATTGTTTCTCGCCCGGCTCCAGGCTCCCCGGCGGCGGCTGTCACCCTCCTGTCGCCACAGGCCCCGGGGTTTGTGGCAAGGCCGAGGCAGTCGCCGGCTTCCTACCCAGAGCCCAGACAAAGTGGAGACGCTCGCTGGCGGCCGGGCGGTTTCCCTGCTCGTTCCCAGCCTCCCATTCCCGGCGGGGAGTCTGCCCACGCTCGGGGAGAGCTCCTCACGGCCTGCGCCCGAGCGGGTGGCACGCGAGAGCGGCTCCGAGGGAGGAGCCGGGCGGGGCGGGCGGAGCCAGGCCAAGGGGCCACACCGCTCGAGGACCTCGGGAGGACCACCTCACGTGTGGATTTCCCAGGGCCTCCGCCCGTGGGCGGACTTTGGAAGGCGGGAGGCCGCAGCCGGACTGGCGAGAGCAGCCGCGATCCGCCTGCCCGACGGGCCAGGGGTCTTACGGTCACTCCGCGTCCAAAGAAGCTGAAGTAATCCGCCCCTCCGGCCACGTGCGACAAGCAGCATCCGAGGTCTCGCGCACCCCCATTAGAAAAGAAGGTCCTTGGGAGCGAGAGTGCCGTGGTACCCAGGGGTGGCTCCTAAAGGCTGCTTGCCTGGAGTCCCCTTTGGGATCGGCTTCTGGCTCGGCATCCCGAGGGAGCACCGCTGGGTACGCGCCGGAGCAGTTCGTGGTCAAAGGCCGGAATCCCGCGGGACTTCAGCACATGGGGGGGGGGGCGTTGTAGCGCCGTCCCGCCCCCGCCCCCGCCCCCACCCCCCGGGCTTGGATGTGGCTTTTTGTTCGGCGTCAACCGCGGGCAGGGCGCTCCCCGTCCCTCTAACCCTAAGTGCGCGGCCTGCGGAGAGGGGCTCCTGGGCGCCGCGGTCTGGCGCGGGCTCGCTTGGTCAAGCGCCCTTCCGGCGCGCGGGCCCTCTCCTAAAGGTCAGCTGGTCAATTACTAGCACGTCTCCCGGCCTTTCTGGAGGCTTCTTCTTTCGGACATCCCGACCCCGGAGCGCCCGGGGCCCCGATTCTCGTCCTGGAGCAGCCTGAGGGCCCCAGGCCGGATCCGGCGGGGACGTGGGCGAGGAAAGCCGCGTGCGGCTCCCGCCCCCACCCAGAGGAGCTTTAAGGGCAAGGGGCGGGGCCCCGGGCGCTCGGTCCCGCCCCCGGCGCCCCAGGGGGTGGTAAGCAGTTCCCACAGATAACCGGCCCTTCCTCCACAGCCCCGGGCACAGACACGCGGGGACAGAAACAAGGTCCCCGACACAAGGGCTGGCCAGGAGGAAGCAGCCCAGGTGTGCTTCCCAGCCCCCCTTCCTGTCCTGCCTCCATCCCGCCCCGCCCCCTCCCCCGGAGACGCCTGGGAGACCCCGTGGGCTGGGGGCGTTCAACGAACGCTGAGCTTTTGTTCCCCCCACCCCCACCTAAAAGCAGCTGCTTGAGGCCGGAGGCCCCACCATGGGAGCCAGCGGGAAGGGAGGAGGGGGAGAACCAGCTCGGTCCCAGCCCCCTTCTGGCTCCCGCGCAGCGCAAGGGGATGAGAGGTGTCCCTCTGCAGCAGGGCCGGGAGGGCCAGAGCCTGGCCAGCCCTTGCTCCAGGAGCACCTCCGTCTGAGGCTCCCCTCCAGCACCCCCGCTCGGGGCTGAAGCCTTTCCTGTCTCCTTCCCCATCCTCTACAATGCGGCCTTTTGTTAGAGGGGACCTTCCAGGCTGCCTAGGGCCACCCCCCCATTTTACAGCAAAGCAAACTGAGACCCGAGACGCCGCACCTGACACCCCAGAGAGCACCAGGGCCTCTCCCCTAAAACAGCGTCTTGCACACAGCAGGCACTTAATAAGTGTTTGTGGTGGTGGAGTCTTTTATTTAGAGTTACCTAAAAACCACAGTGATGTTTGTCCCCGCAGAGGCTGGGGTACAGCCAGCCATTGTGGGCACCCACGGCCAAGGGCTGCTGGGAGGGGGCGGGGTCTGGCGACGCTGCGGGCGCTCGAAGCCTTTCCAGCCTGGCAGAGCCCGCTCTGTGCCCTGGAGGGGCCGCACAATGGGGGGTCCTAGAGCCCTGCGCCACTCACCCTCGGGCAGCCGATGCTGTCGCTCAGTCTGGGCCGAGGGGCTTTGCTGCTGCCCTGAGATGTCACCCGGGCTACCCCAGAGAGGTCCAAGGGCCCGCCGGGGTCCCGTGGTGAAGCCTTGGGGACGCCGCCGCCTCTTGCTCCCCGGACCACGAGCTCCCCCGGCCGCTTTCAGCAGGGTCAGCCGACCGGTCCGGGACCGTGACGGACGGAGCACAGGAGGTACGTCAAGGGAAGAAATGTGGGGGAGCCCTCTGCACAGCCGGGTCTGGGGTCCAGCTCCTGTCCACGGCGTCCCCCTACTGGGGGACCTCACAGGGTCTCCCGGGCCTGGGGTGCTGCCGTCATTCACACGGTGACCTTCTGGATCACGCTCTCAGTGACGTGGACTTCGTCAGCCTGGACGGTGACCGTGGCCGACTGACCACACATGTGCTGGTGGTCCTTCCAGTCCTGTAAGCAGAGAACCCGTGGGGCCGGCTCTGAGCCCCGGGACGGAACCCTGGGGGAGACTCCCCATTGAGGGGAGCCCCAGACCCTGCAGGTGCAGGTCCTGCTCTCAGTGCACTCTGGGGGTCCCCCACAAGGGCCTCCTGGACAGGGGAAAGAAAGGTCATCGCCCCAAGACTGGACACATCGAGTGACCCCGGCCCAGAGTCCGAGGCCGAAGTTTGGCCGGGACGGGCCGGGTGGCGGAAGTGTGGCTAGGAGGCCCCCAGGAGGCCGGAGCTCAGACCCAACCTCCCACAGGCTTCAGCATGACGGCCCTCCCTCCCAGGGCTGCTGTGAGGGCCCAGGGAGATCACATCTGTGAAGGCACCAATGGCTCTGGCAGCCACAGGCCCTGCGGACAACTGGGCAGAGTCTGGATAAAGGGGGGTTAGGCAGCTGAGGAGGGAGCCTGGTGCGAGTGATGCCAGGGAAATGCAGAGGAGAGGCGGGGAGGGAGGAAGGAAGAGAAAAGGAGGAGGGGGAGAGAGGAGAGGGGCAGGGGGTCAGGTCAGGGGACCACAGAGCGAGTTTGTGAACGAGGGCAAAGGCCGAAGCGTTTCTAGGGCAGCTGAAGCCGGTGTCTGGGGAGTCCCCGGGACCAGGGCAGGCCCCGAGATCACAGACTGAACGGGACGGGGAGTGGATGTGGGAGGGAGGAAGAGGAGTTTGGTGGGGAGCGGGGACGTCCCAACCCTTCCGTTCTGCTGCTTTAACTAGGTGAGGAGGAAATGGTCAAGCTAAAATGAGAACGAGGGGACCCACAAGTCTCCTCGAGAGGCTGAGGAAACTGGGCGGCAGCCCAGGGGCTCCATTTGGGAAGGCCGGAGTTCCCGACGTGAGAATGTGGGTTTCTAGCTGAACCCCCAAGGGAGCTCGTCAGGAGAAGCCAGTGCCAGGTGCCCAGTCTCTCTCCCTTTCCCCGCGGCCGGAGGACCACAAACACGGGTGCACACACGCACCCTAAATACAACCGGACAGACTCCTGGCTCCCAGGGGAGGGGGAAGGGGGAAGACTGCCTCCAGAGCCCTAGGAAGCCCCGGAGCCCAGCGTCCCCACACCTTGCGGTTGAGAGAGAAGATGAGAGAGAACTTCCTCAGCCCTAATGGGTCTTTCAAAGGACTGTTGAGAAAAGGGGCCGGGCTTGGCCAGGGCCGCCACCCTGGCTGGTCCCTCCCCCTGGCCATGGTTTCCCAGGGGTGCCCACTGAGGAGAGAAGGTGACCCTTTAACCCCAAAGGGGGCACCTGGCAGCCAGCTCCATACAGGGCCCTGCTGCAGGGCGGGGTGGCCTGGAGCACCCTCCCCCCACCCCTCTCAAAAAGCCAAGATGGAACTGCAGAAGCCTGGAGCCCAGGGACCCTCCCGAGATCTCCTCAGCGCCACCAGGGAGATAACAGGCGATCGATGGCCCAGAAATGCCCGGGTAAACACTGTTATCGCCCTTCACCAGCTCAGATAAGGCAATTAGGCTGGAACCCATCCCGGCTGCCCGGGCTCCTCCGGCCAGACCGAGCCGTCTGCTGCCCCAGCAGGGCAATGGGCTCTGGCCGGGCTGCCCGCCCGCAGGGCTCTATCGAGCTGTCCCCGGTCACTCCAGAGCCCAGACGCCCGGGTGGGGGAGGGGAGGCGGCCAGTTACCTTCCGTTGGCAGAAAGTGGAGCAGTAGTTGACCTTGTGGCATCCCGTGCACTCGTTCATGGCTTCTCGGCCACAGTTGACACAAGATTGCTGAGAAACAGAGAAAGGGACTGAGTGAGCGCCTGCGCTGGGGCAGAGCTTCAGGAGACTGGGCCCCGCCTTCCAGCTGGGGTTCCCCAAAAGCAGAGGAAACAGGCTACTTAGTCTGGTCCTTTCCCCTGTAAAGTGGGCGGGGCTGACACTGGCCCAATCAAAGTCCTTAGAAGGCTTCCTTCCCTTGGCTCCAGACTAAGGACTCACCCCATCCCTAAGGAAAAAAAGCTGTCCCTGATCTCCCCAGAGAACTTTCCCAGGAACACAAAGTGGCACTTCGAGGATTTCCAGGGGAGCCTCCTGGGCTGACGCTAGCAATCAAAACATGAAATAAGACAAGCCCGTGGTCCCCGGTTAAGACCCCCCCAGGTGGAGGACGGTTCACCCAATGAGCCAATTGGCCTCCATCACATGGCCCCGGGTGCCATTATTCCTATGTGACAAAGGAGGAAATGGAGATGAGCTGGGCAGGACCATGGTGGGAGGGGGGCTCAGAAAAGGCTGGTGTAAATGTCCTTTATTTGTAATTAAATTTAATTATTTATTATTAAATATTTATTAAATTAAATAATTAAATTTTCTTTTATTTTTCTGAAGATCCACCTTCCCTGCCTTCCACTCCAACAACCTTCTCAACCAACAAAGCAAGAAAAACAAAAACTTCAGTCTTTCGGAGTCTTTTCCACACTTGGATTTCATCTCTGAAAAGTGCCCACTAATCGGTAGATGACTCTTATGCTTATAAAGTTGAATCAGTTCCCTATATATCTCAGAAACGAGACCCATAACTGAGAAACTTGCTGCAAAGGTTTCCCCCCATTTATCTGCTTCTCTTTCAGTTTCACAGCACTGGTCCCGTTTATGCAGAAACCTGTTAATTCACGTGAAATCATAGTTGCTCATTTTACTCTGTGATCCTCCCTATCCCACGTATGGGCATAAGCTCTTTTTTCTATGCTCCTCTGATCTGTTTACTGTACCAGCCTTCAGATGGAAGACGTGTACCCTTTGGAAGCGGTCTCGGCAGATGGTGTGAGATGACGGTCTTTGCGTAGTTTCTGCCAGGAGACTTTCCAGTTTGCTCAACAATTTTTGTCAAACAGCGAGTTCCTGCCCCGATAGCTGGGCTCTTTGGTTTTATGCACCCCTAAGCTACTGTGTCATTAGCCTCTGTGCACAGTACACCTTTTCTACTCCACTCATGTGTCTACTTTTCAACGAACCTTGTTCTTCTGACTTCAGGATCAGGCACGCGTTCACGGTGCTGTACACTCTGCCTCATCTCAACCTACCTCCGATAAGGGAAGATAACATTTCATAGGGTTAGGCAGAGAGTGGGCCCTCAGAGACCCTTAATTCCAAATCCCCCATTGTTGAGAAGAAACTGGCCCCAAAAGGGGAAGGTCGTCTAGGGTCCGAGGTCATCCAGGAAGTAGCAGAAATAATCCATCCATCTTTTCTATCTCCCACATGAGTCATTTAGTTGGCGAATTTTTACCCTTTATTCCCAGTGGGGAATTTCCTCCGAGAACCCTATTGATCGAACATTTTCACTTCTGAACACCTCAGTTCTAGGGCCATGTCCAAATAAAGACTAGCAAATCACTTTTAAGTTTCCTGGGTTTTCTCTATTAATTTCACAAACTGTCTCTTCCACAGCCTCCAGTTTTCCTGCCCTTGCACAGAATCTTCTCACGAAGAGGAAGAGTGTTTCGAGAGCAGAATGTCCACTCGACTTCCAAGAACTAATAACGACACGTTGGCTCTTATCTCAGGAAGGAACCCGAGCTCCTGCTATTGCTCTTCTTCGTTGTCACGCTCGTCAGGCCCAGGAATTGGGGCTCAGCTCAGACCACAGATGGCAAGGAATGGGACCGTGCCTCCAGGGCACAGGCAGGCCCAGACTGTGAAAGGGGGCGGCGGGGTGGACAGAGGGCCTCTTCAGAGTCAGTCTTCAGAGAAGAGTCAACAAGGAAAGTGCTCCAGCCATTTATTCAGAGGTGAGGAGTGACATGGGGAAAAGCCCTCCGCTCTACAAAGCCTCCACTCCTGGGTTCAGGAACCTCCCATCCCTTGCTGCCTCTTTTCTCGAATGATTTTCAAAGCATCACTGATCAATCAACACTAATTAAAGCCCTACTGTATACCAGGCAATATGCTAAGTGCTAAAGGCATGGCCCTTGATCTGGCCATCCCTGCCCAGGCTCAGCCCTAGGCCCAAGCCCTGGCACTGAGGAGGTGTGTAAACTTTTAATTCTCTTCCTCCACATTTTGGTCTTCTGAGACTGTGGTTCTGGGTGGACTGAGCAAACTGGGGACCCCAAGACTATACCAGATGCTGTCTCTGCCCCCCAACATATTCAGCATGAGGAACACTTGGAGAAGCTCCCTAAGCCCTGAAGGCCACCAGGACTCTGGGCAGTGGAGACTGCTGAGGGAAGAATCAGGGAGCCAAGAAGGGATGAGGGAACATAGGCTTGGCAGTGGGGGACGAATGCAGTGGGGGCAGAGGCTCAAAGGGATCCGAGGGGAGGGCTGAGCACAGGGCGGCCCCACAACAGGGCCCAAGGGAAGAGACCAGAGAGGACGTGCCGCCATCTTGGAATGCTGAGCCTGGACAAGCGCTATAAGTATCCCCTCCGCTGGAGCCTCCAGCGCCCCGAGAAAGTGCTCTGCTCGACCTGCACCCCACTGTGACCCACTGCTCTCACCTCTTCCCTCCTTCCCTCTCAGGCAGGACAACAAGAGAATTCTGGGGCCTCTGGGGAAGGGGCTTGTTTACATCTTGTGTGAACATCTTCCCCAAGGAGGAGAGAGTAGGGGCGTCCGAGGAAGAGAGAAGGGGGCCCGCTGAGGGCTCTGAACCTTCCAAGTCATCCATTCTTGGGATGTTGCAAGGACTTCATTCTCCCCTTGATTAGTGAAGGACAAACTGTCTGGAGGCCAGACCTTTTCTCTCTTCTTAGGAGACAGAAAAACATACACGTAGACGTGTGTCTGACGAAGTATGAACACACAAGGCCAGCTTGAAGGTTCCTCTTCCTCCTCCCCAGCTAGCTCTTAACATGCTGACAAAACCCGGAAACGTGCTACAAAAGCAGTCACTAGAAGAGCCCAGGGGAGGGAAGAGCCCAAGCTTCCTCATCTTTAACCCGGAAAAGAAGATCTTGCTGATCTGAAGGCAGCGTCTACCTATTCGCTGAAGGTCTCCCTCCTCCTCCTCTGCCTGCGGTTCTGCTCCATGTCAGACAGAGGGTCAGTCTAAGATGCTGAGGAGTTTGTCGGCGGGAGCCATCTTTTCCCGCGGTCCTGACCTGACCCTCGAGGAGTCGTGGCCCAGAGACAAGGTTCTGAGAGGGGCTGTAACCGGCCTTGTTTGGAGTTCTGAATTCAGCTGTGACTGTCTGATGGATCCACCATTTAAGAGAAATGCCACAGGCTGCTCAGGGATGTGAACTGTACGGGGGGAAGATCTGCATCCGGGCAACAGCTGGGAGGACAAGCTGGCTGAAGGTGTGGGACCTTCTGGCTCAGTTTTCCAATTGCTTTCCTCTGATCAGGAACGTTTCCCATCCAATTATTTTTGGGTCTTGCTGTGGGGCAGAACTGTGACTGCATGAGTGGCTGTCAATGGTGGCTCCTACAGAGCCAAGGACGCCTGATCCTCTGGGCCCAAGCCCGAAGGCCACTTGGATGCTGTTATAATCGTGTTTCCGCTTTTTTCTTTTACGACAAATTTCTTGAATCAGAGTTAATGGCCAGTAGGAGATATGAACACAATGCACTATGGGAGATCTTGCTGTTTCTATCCAACAATATATAGTCGTTTTATCCTTAATAATCAGGTAAACGAGCGGCCTAGTCAATTGCCTATTCCTAGATTGATATGCATGGAATAAAAAGAATCAGAATAAGTGGGTATCGCTATAGCTGTCTGTGGGACCTAGCTGCGCCCTATGATTATTGAAGCTCTGTCAGATCGCTTCTGATGGATGTGGCTTTTTTCAACAATGAGGTGATTCAGGCCAGTTCCGATGGCCTTGTGATGAAGAGAGCCGTCTGCACCAGAGAGGGAACTGTGGGGATTCAATGTGGGTCACGACAGAGTATTTCCACCATTTTTTGTTGTTTGATTTTTTTTCCCCTTTCTGATTTTTCTCATGCAGCCTGATGAACGGGAAAATATGTACAGAAGAATTGCACAAGTTTAACACAGAGTGGATTACTTGCTGTCTAGGGGAGGGGGAGGGGGCGGGGGAAAGGAGAAAGATTTGAACACAAGGTTTTGCAGGGGTGAATGTTGAAAGGCAGTTATCTTTGCTTATATTTTGAAAATAAAAAGCTATTGTTAAAAAAAAAAAAAAAAAGAAAAGAAAAGAAGGGGGCAGCTAGATGGTGCAGTGGATAGAGCACCAGCCCTGCATTCAGGAGTTCAAATCTGACCTCAGACACTTAACACTTCCTAGCTGTGTGACCCTGGGCAAGTCACTTAACCCCAGCCTCAGGGGAAAAAAAAAGAAACTAAATCAGAAATATCTTCAGTGTGGTTTAGAGAAAAGAACTGTAGTACAATCAGTTTTCTTGGAGAATGCTGCTTACAGAATATTTTGTGCTACATCAATGGAAAAGTCCATTTTATTTAACTTTATTACAAATGTGTCCTGTGGTACAAACAGGGTTTTTTAAAATAAACAACTTATTTAATATTCACAGACTGAGCCGTAGGAAGTCGGCCACAAAAGAGGCTGCCCTCCACTCTATTACATTGGCCCCTTGCTAGCTGTGTGACTCTGGAGAAGTCACTTCACCTTGCTTGCCTTTGTTTTCTCATCTGTTAAAGCTGGAGAAGGGAACGGCCAACCCCTCCAGTGTCTCTGCCAAGAAGACCCCCAATGGACTACAAAGTGGGACAGACTGAATATCAACAGGAGGGACAAGTACAGCCCAGGGTGGATCTGTCCTGAGCAGCTGGGGGAGGACTCGGGTCTTACCTTAATGATGATTTCAGCTTTCCCTTCCACATCTTCAGCTGGCTGGAAGAGCTGGCTCTGATACTGTTGGAACAAGGAAACACGGATTGTATTTATTAGCACACAGTCCGCGTCGCACTGCTCCCAACCCATCAATCACAGCGACGAGCAGGACGGCCAAGGTGATGGTTCTCCACATCGGCAAGCGCCTCACAGACACTCCTGAGACTTCAAAGATCAGGAAAGTAGGGCTCCCCCAGTGTGCCTGACAGGCAGGTGTCAAGGGCAGGACTGGAACCCATAACCTGCCCGTTGCAACCAGGGCCACGTTCCCCTTAAATATCTTCGGTCAGTTGGGAATAGAGGCAGAGAAGGATAAAACAGGCTTCTTTGAGGGTAGGGCCTCCTGCGTTAGCATTTGGGGCTGGCTTCCTGAGGTTGTGAGGCACCCAGAGGGCAACAGAGCTGGGCACCAGGGGCAGCATCTACTAAGCCCTTCCTGTGTGCTAGGCCATGAGCGGAGGGTGAGCCCTGCTCCCAAGGGGCGATAGGAGGAGCCATCACACTAAGAGCAGTCAGACGCAGGGCATTCAGTTGAAGGCTGCCTGGCGCTGGTCCCTCGTGCTCCACCGTCTTGGGCTCAAGGTGCAGTGCGTCCAGTCGTGGCCCATCGGACCAACATGAGGCTCCACCATAAGCCGGGCACAAATAATCCTTGTGGACGCTTGGGGGAGAGATGTCCCTAAACTTGTGCAGCTCATGTTTCGTTTGAGGTCTTACGTGTGGGCACGGGCACAGCGCCCCGCTGGGCAGTCCTGCACCAACGAATCCCAAGTCAAGCACCGGATGCTGACGTTCTTCAGAGTCGTGGAGATGCTTTTGCTGAGCCCTTGCAAGTGCCTGCCCCGAGCCCACCAGAGCACCGTTCTCTGCAGGGGGGTTTGAACGCTCGGCATCGGCTCACAGCGTCTGGTTCCTTCTCCTGCCGGGGCCCTTCACAATCTTCCTGAGACAGTTCAGATGGAAGCGACTCCTTCTCCCGGCACGGAGCTGGCAGACGGTCCAGGTTTCACGGGCACACGACGATGAGGTCCGACAGCGGCTCCGCAAACCCTCAGGCTGGCAGGCCATTTAATACCTCGTCTCTCCCGCACTTTCCTTCGGAGCCTCCCAGCCCCCGAGCCAGCTCTAGCCACGAAAGCATCAACCTCCTCATCTGGGCAGACATTCCTGGAGTGCATTTATCCACAGCTCTGCAGATTCCTCTATTTGCTGTAAGTGATTATTCCACATAGGGAGAGTGCCGTGCTGGCTTGTGGAGAACCTGGTTTTCTGGTGCTAATTAGCAGGCCCAAAAGAGCACAAGTGGCAGAGAAGCAACCCGTTCTCTGAGCACCTCAGCCTTCGAGGCTGCACAGTCAGTCTCAGCCAAGCTGCGTGAGCCTTCTCAGGTCTGGAGAGGAGTGAGAAGGTGAGAAGAGAGAAGGGAAGAGCAGCTCCTTGGCTGTCAGGCGGACTCTAACCCGTGACTGGTCAGAACCGAACAGAAGCAGACGGAGAGCCACGGATCCCACAGCAGTCACAGGAAGTCCAGAGGGAGGAAAATGCTCGCAACCAGAAGCCCTCCCTGCTGAGGAGCACTTGCCATGCTGGGGCAAAGGCCGGGCTCTGCTGCCTAAAAAGCCCCCAAGGAGGCCGGACCATGACACCGTCATTCTTGGGTCAGTTCTCATGGTTGGCATTTCTTGTCAATGTGACAGTGTCAATCAGTGGGAGTACAGGACCGGGCCAACAGAATCTGGTGTGTTCACTTGGTGTTTATAGAAAAGGGATTCTAAGCCTGTCAAAAGATGTGATGGATGACTTTCAGATTCCTGGGAAATTTGGGGGAGGGGCTAGTAATATGAAATCCCTCAAGGAATTATCTAGCATTCAGCCTCTCTGCCAGAGGGTAAGATCATCCAGAGCACAAAGAATTGTTGTTAGGCCAAGTTCAGGGCACTTTCTAAGGCTTTCTGGGCCAGTTCTTAAGACATCCCTGATGGGCAGCTAGAGGCTGGAGGGATGGAGGAAGGGGGCTCAGAGAAGGAGGGCCACGTAGAGAGGGGGAGGGAGAACGGAGAACCAACTGCATGAGCCACACCTGGAACCGCTGGCCCCAAAAGGCCGGCCTGAACAGTAAGGGGTCACTCTCGGAGGTCTTGTGCAGACCCTGTACAAAGGGGCACCCTGCAATGGGGGAAGGGAGAAGTGACGGTGGGAGAAGGGAGGCCTGGATGGACGACATCACATTCTCACTCAGGAAGCAGTCTGACTTATGGCTCTTAAATCCTATTTTGTATAAAGGTCAGTGGGCTGGTCAAGTGGGAATTCAGCTATACCTGGGGCCGGACTTCAGAGCTTCCAGAAGTTCCTGGCCTTTCCATCTGTCTGTGGCCCCCTGGAGGCAGGCAGGACCATTGGCTCTTCCAGGGTCACCCAGCAGGCCCTGAGCTCAGGGGGAACAATCACTCTGACTGGGTCAGAGGCTCTGGGCACTGTGGTCCTAGTGGCCCACCAGCATGAACACAGAGCAGGTGGTGACAGGTTCCCAAGCCCCCACCCCAAGGGACCTAAAGGTGCTGACGAGGCACTTAGAGCGCCATAAGCCCCAGGCAAATAGTGCTACGGGCCTGGGGCTCAGACTCCCTCCTGGCCTGGGCTTCAGCACCTTCCTCCGGACAGCTCCGGGGGACAGAAGGGCTGCAAACTCTCTCCTGACAAGCCTGCAACCCGTCCAGTACTCCTACCCTGACTTTACTTTCAGAAAGTGCCCGTTCCTCTCCAGATTCCATGATGTCCTTTTCCGACAGAGATAGGGTTTGGAAGGGAAGCCCCAATGGCCTTCCCAGATGAGCCAATCCCCAGAAGGGAGGACCTGACATTGGTGTGCTTCCTTCCCCCAAAACCCCTGGACAGACTCAGGACACCAATTTCCCTCAGGGCAACGCCCTCTGGCCTCAGGGACTAGAAAGACATCATCAGCTACTGGACCATGTTTGTTAAAAAACAAGAGCAGACGCAAGCCTCCAGTAATGGAAAAGCTGACCCTGGGAGCCACTGTCACACAGGAAATTTAAAATCTGCTAAACATTTTGAGCAGATTTCTCCATCATTATTTTTCCTGTATTTCCAACTTCTAAAGTTTTGGGTCTGAATTATCATAAGAATCTAAAAAGCTGAATTTTTAAATAGAAAAAATGGGAAAACAACTTCAGCCTGGGTTGTCAGCAGTGTGGCCTAGCTTCCCAAGAGGCGAGGGAGAAAAGAAGGAACAAGCATATCCCATTCTCCAAAACCACTGTTTTCCCAAGTTACCAACGCCAGCCATTGACTACAAATGGGAAGTGAAACGTTCTGCCCTAAATCTGGCAGGATTTGATTTTCAAAAGAAAAATGCTGAAATCATTCCAAGTATTGTTTAAAAAGTTGCGTGAGAAGGAAGTATTTTTAGTCATTTGCTGCCTTAAGGCCAAGGGATGAGGGAGAGGCTAAATTCCCAGTCAGCGAGGCTTGGGAAGGCACTTGCAAGGCGATGGGGGGCTTTTAATGCTTTCAGAGGGGAGTCACACAAAGGAGCAAAAGGGAACCTCCGAAGGAAACAGTAGCTTTTAGAAACAAACAGCCAGGCCAGAGCCTCACGAAGGGAATGACACCCTGGCGAGCAGGCTGGTGTAATGTTCGCCGAGGGATTTAAGATTTTCGTATTAAACAAGAACTGTTTAGATCTGCTGGAGCTCCCCCTTTTTCCCAGGGAGCTGAGCGCCAGAAGCAGGGACATGCTGCAGCCTACAGTCATCCCGCACATCTCCAGACATGCTCACAAACCCTGTCTCTTGTAACTGCCAGGAGAACACAGACAGATATTTCCCCCCATGTCCATCATATTAACACTGAATAATCACAAGGCTCAATGACCCCCAAGACTTGAGACGATGGACTTGGCCGATCTGCCGGGGGACGACTGTGTGCTGCTCTGTGCTTTTCACATATAAGCCCCACTCCAGTCCTCAGGAGGACTTCTGCTTGCAAGCATTTCCCTCACTTCGAAATGAAGCTTTTGTTTGATTCTCGACTCCCGTCTCTGGCCTGCTTTGTTCCGCTCCAGCCACGTACAGGTTCGAGGCCGGTTCCCATCCCGCCGACAGGACAGAGCTGAGAATGGTTCACCATGCCAGTGCGCAGGGAGAAAGGGATTGCCACTGAGGGCCCGTCGCTTGCCTGGGAGCCGGGGGAAGCTACTTCCCCACATCCCAAACGTGGGAAGACAGTCAGCCATGTCATTGAACCCCTCTGAAAACTCTGGATGAGAATGGGTGCCAGGACTTCTTCCAGATGCCTCTGAGAAAAGCCCCTCAAATCCTTCCTGCTCTCTGGCCAGTCAGGAGTACAAAGGGCTTCCATTCTATCCACGTGAAGGTCAACAAACCAAAACACTGGAAGAATATTTGACCAGACACCTCTTTCCTTCCTCTGGGCAGTCTTCGGTCCAACCACAGCAGGTCCTCCGGCTCTTTCTCTGTTAAGGGAGAACTTAAGGCCAGGACTTGGGTCGGAAGCACAGAAGGAACAAATCTGAAGGCAGCGTGGCAGGCCGGCCATTGTGTGCAGAGCCAGCCCGGGGGACTGCAGGAGGGCGGCATAAGACGGCACAGCCTGAGATGGTGGGCAGGATCTACCTCCCCATGACACTGTCCTGAGGATCGCGTCTCATCCCAAAGTGCACAAGCCAATCAAGAGATGAGGCGGCACTAGCTCCCTCCCTCCTTTGAAAGAAGGACAAATCCAGTGCATTATATGGACACTACCGGGGCACAGACTGAAGCCTGGCCGGCCCACCCAATGCCCACTGCCTTGGCAAGCTGAGCAAACCTCTTTTAATTTTCTTTCTCACGTTCATTTCAGTAATGGGGGCAAACTCCCAAGGAAGATTTCCTAAATCAATTTTGGTGGGCCAGGCAGACAGCCCCTCACGGTTAAGCGTCCTGGAAGTACCGGAGCTCTGGCCGAATGAGGGTCAGAATGGACTCCCCGAGCAGTCAATCAGCCATGAGGTGGACAGAGAATCAAACTCTCTCGATGCAGGAAGGATGAGGAAAACAGGCTCCAAATCCAATCCAATTCTTTCTCATTTGTGCAAATGCAAGAAGGAGGATTGGTGAGCACCGGATCTTACCCCAATATCAGATCACCAAAGAAGAAAATGATGAGGGGATACGTGTAGAAGCTGGCTTTAAGAGCCTGCTCAGCTCGAGCGGGAGAACTTACTTTGTACTAGACTCGGTAACCAAGACTTTTAATTGTGAAGGACAAATCTGACCAGAGACACAGGACATTACATGGGCTAAAAACCAGAATGTAGGAAACCTGGATTATGGTGCTGCTGGGGGGCACTTTTGAGCTGGGACTGCCCCTCATTCCCATGACCATACCATCTGGATATTAAAAAAGGATGACTTAAGAAACAAACTTTTGTAATCAGAGAAAGAGGAAGTAAAGCTTTTGGCGAGCCCCAGGAACACAGGCAGAGGGATTTGATGCAGCTTCTACTTCAGAAGCCCTCTAGCTCAAGTAAGGTTTCTTTACCATGGAGAACTTTGAAAGGGGCTGCAGGGAGTCGGCCCCAAAAGGGAACTCAGAAAGATTGCGGAAGGTTAACGGGACCCCCAAAGAGCTCCCTCAGCTGTCATTAATAAAGCAGGGACTTCCACTCACTTCTGATCAGGAGATGGGGAGGGAAAATGTCGAGGTTCTTTCTTTCTCTCTGCCCTCACAACCCTGGCCAGCTTGGAGACCACAGAGATAAAGCCAGACGAGAAAGGGAGAGAAATCTTTATCCTGGTTTGTAGAAATTTAAGGCACTGTCACAGAATCATAATCTCCAATTTACAGCCCCTCCTAAAACATCTCAGTGGATTTTGGGAGAAATGCAGCTAAGACTCCGATGAATTCCAGACAAGCCCTGGCCCCTTCCTGGAGCGTAGTAGATGCACTGTTCTTAGCTGAAGTTGATGTCAAGCGGAGACAAAACTTGTTTGAAATAACCCCCAGAACTTCATTGTTTAATCACCTAGACTGAAATAAGACCATAATTTCTCTGAATTCAAAAGTCAAAATATAGCGGCCCATTGGCGGTTTATCAGGAAATCTGTCCAGGAGACTCGGTAAAATGTTAGATGATTAGAAAAGAGAATGGGGGCAGCTAGGTGGCGCAGTGGACAGAGCACCAGCTCTGAAGTCAGGAGGATCTGGGTTCAAATGTGCTCTCAGACACTTAACACTTCCTAGCTGTGTGACCCTGGGCAAGTCACTTAACCCCAGCCTCAGAAAAAGAAAAGAGAATGGAGAGAACAGTGACGGTAAAAGAAGGGGAGACTCCGAGCATTCAAAGTCAAAGCCCTGCAGAGGGGAGCAGTTGACAAAGAAGGGAGAAAGTTTAAGTAAGTAGGGAGGAGAGGAGAACTCAAGAGAGGTGGAGTCTGTTTCCACTGACAGGGAAACTTTTGAGACAAATGCCTGTTAGAATTTCTGACAGACTGTATTCCATCAAGTATTAATTTTTACCAAATGGAAACTCTTAGAAGCAAATTTTCAGCATGAGATTCCCATCTTTAGAGTCTTAAGTCCAAAGGAAGGGGCTGGGAATGTGGCATTTTCACATGAAGCCTCTTCCCCAACCATGAGGGTTTCTAGGAATGAAATCGGAGAACAGCAGCACCTCTTTGGGAAAGGTGAGACTCACACTTTGTCCTCTCGAGTTTCCTAGAGGGGTTAGGTTAAGAATACAGAGTAAACTGATTGGGTCATTTGAAAGGAACCAAAAAGTTTACGGAGCAGTGAAAGTACTGATAAGATCTTTGAAAGGGAGCTGACTGAAAGCAGTGGGCTTTGAAATTGGAGGTGCTGGCAGCTAATGGCTGCTGGGAAAATTTAATGCTGAATATTACCAGGAATGATTACAAATCCACATCTGATTTGGTGGATCAAAAATATATCCTGAAACTAAATCATAACGTGGTCTCATTTACATTTACAATTTACAATTCTCCTATAGGGAGAACCGTGGCAAATCAAGCTACATGGCTCAGTAAAACCTGCATTTAAATGCAGTCTCCAAAATGTATCTTAAGCAAGTTAATTCCCCAAAGTTGGCTTCCCAGGATGATTGTGAGGATCACATGACATAATAATTGTCAAAATGCTTAGCAAAGTTCCTGACTATCTAAACAACAATAAACGTAAGTATCCTTATGGGTCTTGAATGCCAAAAGTGATCAATTGAATGATTCTCTATGGAAGAAAATTTGAAATGCATTCCCCTGAATTACCAGTCATCTGAGGATAACTTTGTTTCATGTTTTCGATGCGACATTGTGTATGTTATTACTACGAGTTTCTAAAATGTTTCTTACATTGTGAAATTTGAGAAATCACTTCTCTTATCTGGATACTGTTCAATTATGAATTAAGCTGTTAAAAGAATGTGATCAAAATGTTTAAAAACTAAAATGTTTAATGGGACATAGTTTGTCCTAAATTACATAATAACTTATTGTTGGGGGGGGGGGGAGTAGCGAAGTTCGAAGTTCTCTCTCACTCGCCCTTATCTGGAAGGCTTCTTAAGATTTTCTGCTTGGGCAAAGTCCTAAGATCTTATCAGCTCTGCTTGATAGCACCTTATAAAATTCTAAAGGAAGGAAGTTCCTAGGACCATTCTCTGCCAAAATGGACAAACTTAACTATTTGCTTGTAAAAAACTGAGCTTCATCTGAGATTATCTATCACTGAGGAAAATTATGAAATTGTTGTTAATAAATAACATGTATCGAAATTACAACTCTGAACCTATTAACAGTAGACCTTCGATTCAAAGATTTCATTTTACCTTAGGAATTAAAAGGCATATGGGTATGCTGGGATTTTCAATCAACTACCATGAATTCAGTGTATATGGGAAACTCCAAATGTGATTATTCTTACTATAGGAACACGATTATCCTTAATGAAGGATAAGTGAAATGTCCTTACATGTGCTTACTGCTAACTGCTGTTGCCACCTGAGAGAACTAATCATCACCTAGCCCTAAACAGGGATTAGTGAAATTTTGCTACCTGAGAGAAAATCTCATGAGACTCATGGTACCGTTCTCTCTCTGATTACAGATACCACTGTCTGAACAATCATTAAGTCAATAACCCAGGATTCCGAGGATGCCACGTGCTGCACAAAGGAACTGCCACGGGGGGCTGGCTAAGGAAGAATGTGGAGGGGATGACCTTGTGTAAGCAAAGGGAGGAGCCCCCTGACTCACGGTGGTTGACATGCTACTAATTCCACTTCCTCGGGCTACTGAAATGAGAGACGCTGAGGTCACGCTAATTCCATCTCCTCATAAATGACGTGGGCTGAGAGAAATTGTCTGTTAAGCAAAAATCTCTTCCTCCTGGGCGTAAAACATGGGCCCGGACTGAATCCTGGCCGGCCCCCCCCCCAATGCTTGGCAAGCTCACTGAATTCCTCTGAACGTCCTCTTCCTGAGTCTGCTTCATTCAGAGAAGATTTCTTTGAATGAGTTTTTGGGATGGATGTAGAAATAAATGGTGGCGGGGGAGAAGGGAGGGAAAGAGAGAGAGTGGAAGGGGAGAGAGAGAAGAGGAGAGACAGAGAAAAAGAGGCAGAAACACACAGAAAGACAAAGGAAAACAGAGAGATGGAGAGGAAGAGAGACAGAGAAAGGAGGGAGGGAGACGGGGAGAGGGATGGATCAGAGACAGAAAACGAGATAGAGACAGAGAGATGAGTGAAAGAGAGAGAGCCAGATAGAGAAGAGGAGGAGGGAGACACAGAGAGGAGTGGGGGGAAACAAGTACTAAAAAGTATTGTGAGGCTGCTCTACTGCACTTGCCCATTGAGATGGTTAAGTCAGCTGTGCTGACTTTCATTCTCACAATCAACACTTCTCTCCAGATTAAGTCCTAACGAGGGAGTTGAACAGTCTGTTCCCCTTGCCCACAGCCAAACCTCCTCACCCCCTCCCACATTCCCCCTCTTCACTCTGGGTTGGCAGGTGTGAAAATTTCTCAGCCTCAGCAGATGTCGGGAGGACTCAAAAAAGCTTTAGCCCACCAACAGTTTACGCTTCTTTTGTGAAGCACGGAGATGGGGAAAGCAAAGAGGAGAACACTAGGCTTTGGGCCAGCAGGGCCCCAGTTCAGATCCTGCCTCAGAGTCTTACTAGGCAAGAGATGCGCTTTTCTGAGTTTCAGTTTCCTCATCTGTACAGTGGGGAGCACCCACCTGCCACGGTCCTCGCTACAGAGTACTGGAGAAACAGGAGCACTTACTGTTAGGCTGCATATCCCTGCAGAAATTCTAAGAAAATGCCCACTTGTAGCCCATAGGCCTTACCTCCTTCCTCTCGGCCTCGGCCTGCCCTCGGGCCTGGGCGGCGGCGGCCTCCCGGTAGGAGCTGGCCTGCTTGGCCTGTTCAAACAGGGTCTTGAGCTGCTGGGCCGTGCTCAGCAGGGAGTTGACCATCTCCTCCAGGCAGAGCCAGCTGCGATGCTCCGTCATCTCCAGCCCGTGGATCACGGCGGGCGAGATGGCCTTGGTGGGGGTCGCGGGCGGCACGGCCAGGGCGGGCAGCGAGGTCAGCACTGAAAATGGCGGAATTGGGGAGATTCGGGATGGATCCACCTGAGCCGGAGGAGGCCCCCCCGGGGGAGGAGGCAAGAGCGACGCCGGGCCAGCGGCTCAGACACGGGACCAGGGATGGAGCATGGGGGGGAGGCCAGCCTCGTGACCCCGGTCCGGGCCTGCTCCGCTCGGCCAGACCCTTGGCCATGTGGCCCAGGTGGGCCAGCCCAGGTCGGAGGCCCGCCTCTAAGTCTAAGAGTCCTCAGACTTGGGGGAAAGCCCAGAACGTCCCCCACGGTCACATGAGCATCTCCACTGGAGAGACAAGGAGCTCTTTAAATGTTCCCAAAGAAGGCTGTCAATGGGGGAGCAGAGGAGGGACTGGGGGTCCCGCCACGGTCGAGGGGACAAAGCTTGCGGGGCTGTGGAGGTCCCGGCCACAAGCCTAGATAAGGGGGTAAGGGCAGAGGGGAACCCCCAAGTCCCACTGTCAACATCCATGGGGGACGATCATGGAGATGGCACGGTGAGTGGGGCCGGGCCCCTGAAACAAATGTGAAGGCGCAGGGGACCCCGGGGGTCCCTGAGAGCAGGAAGGGCCAGGCAAGGCCTCGGAGAGCATGTGGGACAGGGGTGTGGGCCAGGCAAAGCCGTGGGCGGGAGACGGACGAGGCTGCCTGAACGGGGGCCCAACGAGAAGCCATGGCGAGTGACTTCTCCCCAGAGGGGCCGAGTCACCCCAAGGTCTTGGGCAGTGGGAAGCAGCACCAGCACAGCGCCCACAGCTCCTCCAGACGGGGGGGGGGGTGTGGAGGGGGCTGGAGACCCCGGAGCCCTGAGGGCCACAGCTCTGAACCATCCTGGGCCGACCCAGGAGGGGGAGCGGCAGCAGAACTCGTCAGACCCAGGTGCCGCCCGCGCCAAAGCCCCCGCGCAGGAACCGAAACTGAGAGAGGAACGAACTGAGGGAGCAGGCGGCCTGAGGGCCAGAGGCCCCTCCCCCCCAGTCTCCACGAAGGCTCCATGAGGGCAGAGAAGAAATGAAACAAGAAACCGGGGAGGGAGGGAAAGAGACAGAGACAGACAGAGATAGAGAGACAGAGGGAGACAGAGGGAGACAGAGGGCTGAGAACTGGAAGAACTGGAGCCTAGAAGAGAACCCCCTTTCTTACGTCACGGCCTCCCTGAAACCTCGGGCAGAGCAAACAGAAGTTAGTGACTCCGGGAGGCGGCAAGAAAGAGTCAAACAAAACCAAAAGAAAACCAGGAGCCCCAGACCAAGAAATAACTGGACAGGTCACAGAGGTCCCTGACGCCCCCTCAAACGCCCGGTGCCGGATTTCAGGACACCATAAGCAAGGATGACCCAGACGGACGGGGACCACTGGCAAAGGGGGGAGAGAAAGAAGGAGCCTCGGAGGGAAAGCTCCGGGAAGGGCCTGACACTGCCCTCCCCCATCCAAGAAGAGGCGCTACAGCCCCAAAGAGCAAGACCCACCAGGAGGGCCCGCACCCCAATGTTTTACAAGGCAGCCAAGGAGAACCGCCAATGCTGCAGGGGTGGGGCGGGGAGACAGGCCCGACTGCGGGCAGGAAGCCGGCACCCAGCAGGCGCTTCACCAGTATTTGCCCTAAGAAGCCAAAAACAGAAAAGGGCGGCTTATCCCCAAACATGAGGCAGCCACGGCCCGGGGGGGTGCGGAGTCAGGCCCACAAGGGCAACGGGCCCCCCGGCCTCCCTCCGGGGTGCTGGGCGCTGCCCCCCTCCCTCAGGACGTCTGACTGGGTACCCCTTTTCCTCCTCCCTTCAGGGCATCACCAGCCGAGCGCCCCTCCTCCTCCTCCCTCCGGGGGTCACCAGCCGGGCCCCCACCCCTGCTTTTCCCACCACTACCAAGTCCTCCCAGAGAGCCCCGGCCCCTGCACAGACCTTCCAGCAGAGCGAGCCCGCTGAGTCCCCTGGGGCGTTCCCCCCTGCTGCCCGACCCCCACAAGCCTGGATCACTTCGGGGTTTTGCTGCCTCATGTCTCTGGCACTCCCTTGGTCGGCCCCCCCGAAAGGCTAAAGCACGGAGGACCCAGGAGGGGCCGCCGTCCCACGGCCCCGAGTTCTATCCGGCCTCAGACACCCCCCGCCACCCAGTGCCGGGCAGACAGCAGAAGCTTAACTAATGCTCGTTCCCGTCTCTCCTTCCTCTGTGGTGGAGCCCTGGGACATCTGAGGAGGACCCCGGTCTGTGGGGAAGCCGCCATGGCCGCCCTTCAGCGGGCAGACCCTCCCCCATGGGATGCTGGGGCTTCTGGAGCCCTTCTGAGACCACCCGAGCAGGCAAGGCAGAGCTCCCCTGAAACTGAGAAAGGCCGTGCGGGACGAGTAGCCTCGCCAAGGAGACCCACCCTGGGAGCCCCCCGCCTCCTCCCCCCCACCCAACCCACCAAACCTCGGGGAGAATGAACAGTGAGCATATGGGCAGCAGCCACCTCGGGGCCATCCAGGGAAACCGAGGCGCATGTGTGTGTGTGTGGGGGGGGGGGGGGCTGAGGGTCTGTGTGTGCTCACGGCCCCAGCTGGGCCCTCTGCGGATCAGCACCAGCACCCCGGGAGGGGGGGCTTCACACAGGGAAGGTTGCGGTCTGGGATGGGGAAGCGGGGCTAGCTCCAGGAAGGAGAAGGGGGCAGCCACCCTTCTCATGTGTACTCTACCACATGCCCTCGTGGGCCGTCCCACGAACCGGCCAGGCCCCGGGGTTGGGAGGTCGCCAAGCAATGCAAGCCCAGGAGACACCCCCAAGAAGCTCCAGCACTGACTGGGATGCCCCAGCCCTACTCCGCCCCCCCCCTGAACCTCCACATCTCTACCCAAAAAGTTCCACAACCAGGAAAGGAGGACCGCCTCCCCATCTCTCCTAGCCTTGTTCCATGGAGAAAACACCCAAACTGTTTCCTTCTTGGAAAAGACCCCCCCCCCAACTAACCCGGGGGACTCACCGATCTTGGGATGAGACGTTGGCAAAGCGGCTTCTGGGAACGGCGAGATCGGGCAGTTGTCCTGGTAGCTGGGGTAGTGGGGCTCCGGGTGGCCGGCCCTGCACGACGGCTGCACGCTGCTCTCTTGTACTGTCGGGCGACAAGGAGGGGCTCGGTCTCCCAATGCTCCAGACCCGCCCCGACCTTCTCCTACAGACAGCACCAGGGCTCCTGTCCTGTGACCTCGGCCTTCTAAAGCGGGGTTTCTTAGGCTGTGGGCGAGGGCATCGAGACCAAGCCTCGCTCACCGGAATAGTTCATCACCTACAAGTCTGTCCTTCCGACCCGGACGGGTCCAAGAGCGCACTGATCACCACTGCTGCTCAGTGAGTCCCTGCACATTGGTGGGGGCCAAAGTCTGTTCTCTTTCCTGGAGCTTCCTCCTCACCTTCCTCCCTGGAGGAGCAAGACTCCCGGCACCATTTTCTCCGTCTCTGACGTCTCACGCCATCCTCTCTCCTTGTGTCACTTGAGCGCGCACTCCCCCTTCTCCTCTCCACTGCTTCCGGGTCTGGCTAACCCGGCCCTTCCCAGGGGCTGACCTCACCAGTGGGCACACGGTACCCGAGAGGCCAGCAGGGAGACCCTCGGGCCCTTCCGCCTGAGACCTGCCCGGGGTTCTCTTGTGCTGACTCTGCCCATGTGTCCTTGGCCCTAAATTTACAGGTGGGTTTGAGTGGTGAGGTCATCCTTAGGTTCAAGCTGCTGAGATCCTTTTCTTCTCCCAAATTCTGAAATTCTATGACACTGGCTCAACCTAACCATGAACAGTGGCTATCCCTCCTTTTATTTCTGTAAAAAGTGTCATCATTTTAGTTAAGTCATATGAACTGGGAGGGTAGCACCCAATGATGCATTTTATAATTGTTTTGAGGACAATTTCTTTATCACCTCCTGGTTTTTGTTAATGTTGCATAGAAACGCTAATTATTGTGGATTTTTCTTTTATTGCTACCTTACTGAAGCCACCTTTTGCCATCTGAATTTCTTCATCAGTTCTCCGGAGTTGCCTAACTACCATCTCAAATCTCCTCCTCTTTCTCTTTCTTGTCATTGCTATAAAATACCATTTCTAAAATTACAATAAGGTATGATGAAGGAGAGGCAGCAGTAGGGGGCAGCTAGGTGGCGCAGTGGACACAGCACCAAGTCTAGAATCAGGAAGGACGGGTTCAAATGCAACCTAAGACAATCACCAGTTGTGTGACAGGGAGCAAGACATTTAACCTCTGTATTCCTCAGTTTCCTCAGCTGCAAAGTAAGGATAATAAGTGTCTAGGATCATTGTAAGTTGGAAAGTAGCTGGCAGAACATAAATGTTAACTATAAAGTCCGGACTAGCTCTCTAGAGGCAGTGGAGGAGGCAGGAGGGCCACGAGGCTGGTCAAAGATGGAGCCCAGAGTCTGGAATCTGGAGTCTTCTCTGTGTCTGCAGCTGAAAGTTGTCTGTCTGAGAGTCCTCAAATACCTCACTATGATGACATCACTCCCTTACACTGAGCGCCATTACATCAACATCCTAAGTACTAAGTATATACTTAACTATCAGTACCTTGCTGACCTAGATTCAAGTACATCTTTTCAGAGTTCAGGCCCTCTACAATTGTGAAGTCCGGACTAGCTCCCTGGAGGCCTCAGAATCAGCCAGAGTCTGGAGAAGCAAAAGTCCTCGGTCTTTAGGAGAAGTGAAGGGGATGGACAAAACTGCCACATGCTCTCCTCCCTTCTCCTCCTCCTCCTCCAAAGTGACTCTGGTTTGTCTCACGCCACCCCTAGTCCCTTCTACAATTCTCTGTATACACTAAAAGACGGAGCCAGCACAGGAGAGTGGGAAGAGCCATTTTCCAAGCATATGCTAACAGAGTATTGTCCAATAAGTATTTAGCCTTACGTGCTTGGTTGTCTGATTCCAGTGCACCTATTCAGAGTTTCAGCCCTTGTCATACAATATCTGTTGTTATTAATTTTATTTATAATAGAAAAGTTGCTTAACTTGGAATTAAGGGACCTGAGTAAGAATCTGGGTTCTGCCTTTACAACCTACATGACCTCAAGGAAGTCCCTTAATCTTTCAAGTTCTCTGTTTCTTTGTCTATAAAATAAGGAAGAGAAATTAGATTTCTAAGATCCTTCCAAATCTACACCTGATTCAATTATCCTAATGTTGAGGAAAGACAATGCTTGTTTTACTTCTTTACCTATGACAAAGTCTCCACTATTTCTCTATACAAATAACATTCATCTTGGTTTCGGCAAACTACTTAAAATTAATATTAAATAACAGCCCTTCTTTGCCTAAGTCTTTTTGAATTTTTACTATAAATGGCTGCTATTAGTCATTTATCAAAATCTGTTCTTCATTTATAAATGGATTCATGTAGTTTCTGTTGCTTATGTGAAGAATTATGTTATCTTGTTCTTGAACATTGGACCATTTAAAATTCTATAAAGTTGAATTTATCACAGTGAATAACCTTGGGAATATAGTCATTTGAGTAAGATTTGAATTAAAGTGTTGCATCAAAGTTCATTAATGAAATTGGTCTATAGATCTCTTTCTCTGGTTTATCCCTTCCAGGTTGGGATATCAGTAATCCTATTTATCTCATAAAAAGGAGTTTAGTTTTTTTCTACTGAGAGTCACTATAAATATAAATTATTCTTGAAATGAACTATTCATGAAAGCCAATGATTTTCTCTCATTTTTCATTCCACTCCACCTCACTACAATCTGCAACCGGTTCCTGGACACTTCCCTCTTTGCTTCTGTGACACTGGACTTCTCCAGTTCTCCTCCTATCCGATCCGAGTCCCTTCTCTGCACTTGTTAGTTTTCAGGTACACAGATCTGCTCCCTTACCTCCATATCTCATCACCTATTTCCAGCAGGCCGGAAAGAACTCCTTCCTCGCCTGGGCCTGTTGGAATTCCAGGGTCTCTTCAAAGTTCTAAAGTGACGTCCTCTTCCCAGTCCCCCACTGAACTGCCTTGGAGGGACTTATTGAGATACAGACTGCAGTCCCCACCTCAAGTACAGCTCGAGCTCCCCCCCTCCCCAGTGCTACTGACTACAGGAGGTGCTAAAGCTACGTGAGGAATGAACAGAAAAGGACTAGAGATAGTTTTCATTTCTTTGGGCTACGTGAGGTGAGAACGGCCCTTCACTTTGTTATTCTTCTGCATCCCGCCCCCCCCCACTCAGATTTCTAAGTAAAACCACCCTAAATAAATGTCCCAACGGACATGCATACGACCCCAAGACAACGCCGTGCTCAGCTTACCGGTGGCTCCAGTGAAGACGTCCCCCTGGGCCGGACTTTCTGAGATGATGGCTGTGGCCTCCACAGTTGATGTCCGGTCAAAGGTCAGAGCACCAGAGGTAGTGAGCTGTCCAGAAGGAGTCACGGTAACTGGGAAGACCAGAAGCATCTTTGGTGCTCAGACCCAGGCTTGTCTTAGAGCATCCCAACCCAGTTTCCCATCATTAATGGGGATCCCCAAACCATCACACTTTGATGAACAGGGGAAGAGGGGGAAACCCCGGCCACAGGACCTGCTATGGGAAGGAGTCTTCTAGGGATCTCCCATAGTTACAGGGTCAGCTCCCATCTTGGTGGGTCCTTGGGACCCCGAAAAATGTCTGAGGGTCCCAGCAGCCAAAGTCCCATGACCCAAAGCCGATGATCCATCTCTCTAGAGGCTCCATGAACAGGGTTCAAACTCAAAGAAGGCACAGAGCTGGCACTGGGGCTAAAAAGCTCTGACCACCAGGGACAACAGAGCTCCTGGGCCCCCCCCATGCCCCACAGAGCCCCCTGAGAACTCACAGGTTGTTGTGGCCGTGGCTGGAAGCAAGGGGATGTTCTTGGAGGAATCCTTCTTCATGGGGGTTGTCGGCATCTCGTTCTCCTTCTTCCGCCTTTTGTAAGGTACAAACAGCCTGACCGGGCCACTCTGGGAAGGAAAAGGGGCCCTCAGACGACTGGTCAGGGAAGGGCAAAGGTGGCCAGGGTGGGCCGCAAGGTTTGTCACCTTGGTTCAGAGAGGTAAGGGCCCCTGTGAAGAGGGTCCAAGGCAGAGCTCTCGACCCAAAAGGGGAAGGGAGAAAGCCCAGGATCTCCAGGGGGGTCTGACCTTGGAGGGACCATGGGTGGCCCATAGAGGTCCTATTAGGCGGGTGGTTTGAAGGGCTGGCCAGGGCACTAGCCCCAATATTTCAGTGAGGGCGCAGCTCCACGACACCCTGGGGAGACCGCCCTCCTCCCCATCATCAGCCTCCCCGGTCCCAGCCCACGGCAGCTGGCTCCAGGCCCCCGACGCCATCGCTTGGACCGCGGCTGTCACTGGGCGCTCTGCCCTGGGTTCTAGGGTACCAGGCCAGCTTCTCTATCATCCCTCTTTGTGGGTAGAGGGACAAAAGACCATCCTCCCCTCTGAGAAAGGAGATCCTGGTGGCTAGCAGGGATGAGGAATGGCTTCTGTCCCTGGGGAGGGCGCCCCAATAAGCAGGCCGGGGACTCACCAAGGTCATGTCGTCGCAGCAGGCGGCACACGTGCAGGAGGCGGCATGGGGGTTGAGGATGCCGTCCTAAGAGGCAACAATGGGGTGAAGGCCCGCCCTCCCCCTGCCGGCAGCCCCTCCCCAGCTCTCGGCACCCAAAGGGAAAGCTGTCCAGCCTGCCCCCCAAGAGCTCCCCTTGGAGAGGCCTGACCATGGAGCCGCCCCTGGGCTGGAGGCTGGCAGAGATGGGACCGGGGGGTTGGGATGAGCCTCCCGGGCAGGACAGGGGGCTCTGGGGAGACTCTCACTTGGGAAGATCCCTCCAGGAGACCAGGAAAGGAAATTCAGACGTCCCCTCAAAGGGATGACAAGGAAGGGAGTCCTTCACGTGGTCACTGCCGTCTGAGCCAAGAGCGAGGCTGGGGGCAGGGGGAGCTGCGCAGCCCCTCCCTTGGAAGCTAAACCCACCTCTGCCGAGCCTCTTGTGGGGTTTTTGCCACTTCTGCCATCGCTGGGGTACCCCTCTACCCCCTCCCTTCCTGGGCCCCTCATCCTCCTCTTCCCAGCTTCTTCCCTCCATCTGTTTTTCTCCCTCCTTCCCTTTCTCCCTCTTCCCCTCCTCTCACCTTCCCTTTTTCCTTCCTTCTTTCCTCTCTCCTTCCATCTCTCTTTCTCCCTCCTTCCCTTCTTTCTTTCCTCCTTTCCCTCCTCTCATCTTCTCTTTCCTCTCTCCCTCCCTCCCTCTCTTTCTCCCTCCCTTCTTTCCAGCCTTCCTCTCCTCTCCATGCTCTCCCAAAGCCCCACTGGCACCTTAAACTCAATGTGTCCCCCTGAGATGGGACCAAAGCCCTCCCCCTCTTCTGACTTTTCCGCGCCCCTCTGACCCCCCTTCTCCCTGCCCACTGCCCAGAGGGGCTGCAGGACCTCGGCTCGTTGTCACCCCCTTCCGGGGTTCTAGCTGAGGAAGGCTTCTGCCTGAGGAGACGCCCCCTTTGCCCCCAGAACCGCCTCCTATTCTGGCGCCGCCACATCCTCCCACCTCCTCGCCTTTGCTCTAGCTGTTCCCCGTGCCTGGGGTTGCCACGAAGGAGAAAAGGGGTCACAGAGGTCAGAGCCCCCTCCCCCCGCTCCAATTGGGGAAAGTCTCATCCGGACTGAGTGGGAGCTGGGTTCTTGGGCCCATTGGCCCCGCAGAGGAATGACGGCTCCAAGGAGGGCCCCCCTCCACTGGCGCCCCTGCACCCGGTGAATGCTAAGAGCTCCTCTCACAACATCCCCATCGTCCAGATAAGGAAACTGAGGCAGGCAGTGGGGAAATAACCACTGAGGGTCTGAACCCACGCTCCATCTTGGGTCCTCCTGAAGCTCTGAAGCGATGGGAGGCCCCAGGAGCCCCCGAGGGCGCAAGGCAGTTTGGAATGGAGGAAGGAGGCCGGACACTCCTTCCCAGAGTCTAGGAACATCGCCGTCCGTGACCCCCTTCCGGCCCCCTGGCCGTCCCACCGCCCGTAGTCTCCGCCTCCCCTCCCAGCCGTGTACCCCAACCGGTGGCAGGAGGCAGGGAGGCCCGCGGGAGGTCACCTGGATGAGGCACTGCAGCGGCCTCCCGGCGTAGCGGATGCTCCTCTTCCAGTCCTTGCTGCTGGCTCTGCCCGCCATGGCCTCGAACTCCGTGGGGCTGTACCAGTTCTCGCCCTGCTTGATGCAGCGACCTCGCCCACCTACAGGGGCAAGCCAACCTTGAGCTCACGTCCAGCTGGGGGGCTGAGGAGAACGCTCTGGCCCCGGGGGGCGGGGAGAGGAGGCAGTTTGGAGTGAACGGAGTCCATTATTCTGACCACAGGAGGCTGGGACTATCCCAATGGGAGGGCCAACCCCTAGCAGAGTCAAGGTAAAGACCAGGGGGGGTGATGCTGAGACCCCAACACATTCGGTCCTGGGGCAGGAAGAGCAGGAGGCCTGAGGCGGAGGAGGAGAGGCTGCTGGGAAATGGGGAACCACCCACCTGAACCTAGGCGGTTCTTGTGCAGAGTGCCGCTGAGGTTCCGGCACCGCACCGGGAGCTCGCTGTCATAGGCAGACGGGTCCCAGTTATACTTCGTGGCCCCTTTCTCCTGGCCGGGAGCTAGAGCGCTCGGAGAAGCCTGAGGACCTTGGGACGGAGAAGGCAGCCCAAAGTGAACCAATCCAGAATAACCCTAACCCTAACCCTTTTCATGCCTCAGCCGAGGGGGCCGGAGCCAGTTCTCTCCGTCTGTCACGGGGGCTCCAGGGCCAGGCCTGCCCAGCTCTGCTTTCCGTCCCCCACCTCTGTCCTGCCTATGGTCCTGTCCTTCCTTACTCGCCCTTCCCGGGGCCCTTTTCTGGCTTTCCAGCCTGACTGCTGACCCGGCCCCGCCCTCAAATCACTTCCTATTACCCTTCAGCTCCCATAGGATGCCTGTCAGGAAGCCCACGTGCTTTCTTTCTGTTCGGCACAGTACCTAGTATGCAGTAGGTACTTAATAAATGCTTTGGGGGCAGCTGGGGGCACAGAGGAGAGAGCAGCAGCCCTGAAGTCAGGAGGACCCGAGTTCAAATCTGGCCTCGGACACTTAACGCTTCCTAAGTGGGCACGTCACTTAACCCCAATTGTCTCAGGAAAAAAGACACTTATTAAGTTGAACTGAACCCACTGGTTAAGTTCACTTGATGGAGCTCCACAAGGCAGAAGAACCAGCAAAGAACTCAGTGGATACAACGCATCTGCGACGGCCACCTTGGCTGCTGCCCCCTGCTGGGGGCGAGAGCCACGGCCGCATCCTACCTGGGGCGAGGGGCGCGGGCGGCGCCTTCAGGCCGGCCGTCTCCACGATGCTGCCATCCGTGTGGACCACGATCAGCGTGGCCTTCTCTGTACTCAAGCCATCCCCAAGTTGAAGAGCTGCTCTTCCCGACTGCAGGGGAGACAAAGCCGGAGGAGTGAGCCCCGAAGGTCTCCCCTGGGGGCTGAGCTGCTGACCCCCGGGGAGCGGAGTGCGGTTAGGAGCCACGACAGCGTTCAGGGCCGCAGACCTCGCGTTTCTGCCTCAGGAGCAGATCGATTTTCTCCCTCCCCCTGTGGAAATCCGTTCCACTAACTCAGCTCCACTCCCTCCCATTCATTTCTACAAAGCTGTCACAGGAATAGTCTGGACTCGCTAGCTCAAGAAGCTGCAGGAGCTCCCCATTACCCCAGGCTAAACCCCCCCCCCCCGCGTGGCCCAGAAAGCCCTGAGTGCGCATTCGTGTGCTCCAGCCAAACATCCCTTATGTTTTATTCTCCGGGGGGTGCGACATGCCCCCCTCGTGCGCCCGCACTGGCTTCCCCTCCTCCCCTCTGCTCTGTAATATGCAGCTCAAGGCTTCGTTCCCAGATCGTCTCCTAGCGGGAGGGTCCCGCCTACGCCCCAGTCCCCCCCAGTCCATCACAGTTTCAGTCCATTAACTCGTCCGGCGTAAGGCAGTGAGTGGTGATGAAGGCTTCTGGATGCCAGGCACCGTTCCTGCCCTGAAGAGCTCCCGGGCTAATGAGGCGAACACAAGCAAACGAGTCAAGATAAAGAGGAGACAGTACAAGGGACAAGGCGCCTCCCACAATTGCTGCTCTACCTTTAACACAGAGAAAGCAGCAGAAATCAAAGCTTCTACGCTAAGACGTAGGGACGGCTAGGTGATGCGGTCCGGAGGACCGGAATTCAAATTTACGTAGCAAGATCCCCGCCGTGCGACTCGGGGCAAGTCATTTACCCTAATGGCCTCTCAAAAAAAAAAAGAAAATGAGTGAATAGAGGTCAGGGACTAGGATCTGTTCCTTTTCAGGACTGCTAGGCCCAGCCCCCCAGAGTCCCCTCCCCTGGCCAGGGCACCAGAGTCTAGCCCATTGGGGCACCCAGTGTGCGACCACAGAGAGAGAGGCCCCCGGAGACCCCTGAAATGCCACGAGTCAGCCGCACGTACGTGTTACATGATTTGAAGACAATCTTGAACGATAAAAAATGTAATTTTCTTTGCTTTTTTTCTCAGAAAAGCTCTATGGTTTTTCGGTCTGATCCTGTGATCTCATTGGTCCAAAGCATTCCTACTCTTATACTCCTCCAGCTCTGAAAATCAGAGGTGTCCAGAGCAGGTCAGCAGGCACACAGTGAGGAAGGGGAGGGCGGGCTCCTTGGCCAGCACAGCTGCTGACTCCTCGGAGAAGTAGGAGGCGGGGTTCGCTCCGACCCCTCCAATCAGCACTAATCCATCCAGAATCTGGAGAGCTGCAGATTCCCAGGCACCACGAGAAGTTAGTAAAACACTCTCCGCTCCGGTTTCGCCTCGTGGCGCTGACCAAGCCCAGCGCGGCAGAGATCACCACCACTCACGACACTCTCCAGAATAGCTTGGGTACCTCTGACCAACAGCTTGTCCAAGAGGAGCAGGTACCCGGCTTATGACCACTCTGGTCGGCCACTGACCGCTCGTACATTTCCCTGTGCCAATATCCCTCGCTTCGCCCGACTTGTGACCCCGCTGACGGCGTGTTTGCTTGTGCGGTGGAACTATCCTGCACTGACTGGACCCGTCCAGCCCTATGAGAGCGGGACCCTGGAAGGAGGAGGCATGGTGGCCTGAGCTCCACGTCAGGAGCTTTTTGAGCTTTTGAGAAAGGGCCATTGGCTCAGAGCTCTGCCTCAAGCTCCGTTATCAGAGGGGAATGATTTTCATGCCCACAGAAGACCACCTTCCCCCCCACCTCAGGGCCCCAGCTGTGCGATCAGTGCTATTCCGTGTTGCAGAGAGCAGAAGCACGGGGTGGGGAGCAGAAAGCAGAGGCCTACGAGTGCTGCTACACCTGAAGCCTGACCAGCCCTGCCCCCCGTACCCACAGACATATAGCCAGGGCTCGGCGCTGACTGGGCACCTCATGGCGCCTGCCCCAGTCGGGCTCGAGGTGAAGGGACAGAACGGTTCATAAATCGCATTTACCACAAGCCATCCCAGCCACGAACGGCCTCGCGTGACCGCGGAGTGGGGAACAGCTGCTTCGGACTAGGCTCAAAGCCAGGACTTGCGTCCTAGCCCTCGCTGGCCCCTCACGGTGACTGCCTACTCCTGCCCGCCAGGGAAGGCTCCTGATTTCCCCTAAGAGTGACAACGCTCCCTGAGGGCAAAGGTGAGGCTGGCTGGGCAGGCTCCTAAGGGAAGCTCTTCCTTCACATCAAGCCAAGCGGCAGTTCCGCCCTCCATTTGGCCCCTGCCGACGTGGCCTCCCAGAGTCCAGTGGATGCTTTTGCCAATCTCAGGAAAGTCGCTTACCAGCACGTGCCCCGAGAGAGACGCGGCGCTGGCCACGGAGGTGGTGAAGACGTTGTCTGCGGAAGATTCCACGTTGGCCACGGTGACCGTGGTCACTTCTGAAACAGAGAACACACGCCGCTGAGCGCTCTGTGTGACGAAAGCGATGTGAAAAAGCCCTCCCTGGGGAGCCCCGTCGACGTTGGGCCGTGGCGCGTCCGCGCGTGGACCTGCTCGGGACCAGGCTCGCGAATGGGCCCCGAGAATCTGAGGGCTCCGGAGGTCACCCGATACGGCATGGTCGCCCAGCAGCCACGACTTCCGAGACCCCTGCCCCGGCTACAAATCCCTCGCGGTCCCTGAGAAAAGACCCGGACTAGAGCGGCGGAGTCTAAGGCAGGCCGCAATCCCGGGCCTCTCGGGAGGTCAGCGCGGCTGACGAGGCCGGCTCCCGGCCTCCCTGTGGCTCGGAGGGAAATCCGACAAAACGCCCCGCGGAGCCAGGACGCTTCTCCAAAACCACGGCGCCGGCGGGAGCTCGGCGCTTGTCTCCGACACCGCCTGTCTCTTCGTTCAGGAACCGCGTCAGGAAGGGTCCGAGTGACAAATCTGACTCTTCCTTTCTACTCAGCGCTGCTTCCAGCCCCTCCTGCCCGGGCTAAGGCCCCGTGGGAGGCGCCGCCCCCGGCTTCTCCTGGGGAACACCACACCCGGTCTCTGGAGCGGGACGGGCGCTGCGCGGGGTTTGGGGAAAACAGTGCCAGTCGCCTTGGCATCTCGGAAAGGGGCCGAGCAGGGCCCCAGGGCGACAAGCGCCAGGAGCCGCCTGAGACAAGCACGGCGGCCCAATTCCGCCTCCACGGCTCAGTGCGGACGCGGGGCCCACAGAAGTCTGACCCTGAGGGGACGGGAGCAGAGGGGCGTGCCCGGGCCGCCTGCGGGGGGCCCCTGTCCGCCGTCCAGCGTCAGGCCCGGACCTTCCTCGGGGGCGCGAGGGCGCCGGCTGACCGGCGCTGTGCGGGCCCGAGCTCCCGGTGGGAGCCGCAGCCGAGGGGCCACGGACCCGGGGCCGGGCCAGGGAGGAGCCGGGTCCGGCCTGGGCCCAGCACTTGCCTGCAAAGGTGGCCTCCTCCTCGGGGTCAGGGGGCTCGGGCAGCGCCTGCTCCCTGGCCCCCACGTCCATGTGCCTCTCGGACGCCTCTACCACGGCCACAGCCCTCATCCGCCGGGCCTCCCGGTCGGGGTCCGTGTCCGTGTCCGTGTCCGTCTCCGAGTCCGAGTCCGAGTCCAAGTCCGGCGCCTCATCCTCCGAGCTGGGGGCGCCCCTGGCGGCCGCCACCGCCGCGGCCACGGCCGCCGCCTCGGCCGAGTCCGAGTCCTCCATGGGACCGCCGGGGGCCGGGCGGGGGCCGGGCCAGCTCTGCCACGGGCCTGGGCCCCAGGCCGGCTCTGCCCGGCCCAAGGAGCCCGGCCTCCCACCCGGCCACGGGGTCAGCTGGGACGGGGCTAAGAGCCTGGCGATGGGACCCCCGTGGTCCGAGCCTGGGATCACAGGGGGAGCCCAGCCAGGGAGATGTCAGCCCAGGCGGGGTCACCCAGGCCAAGAAGGGTCCCACCCAGGCCCAATTGGGCCTGGGGGTGTGGCCAGGAGAGGCGGGGGCGGGGCGGGGGCGGGGCGCAGGCTTGACAGACAGGCGGCCGAGCTGGCGGAGCCCCTCCCCCTGCCCTCTTCCCTCCCCCTCTCGTCTCCCCGCCCCCCTTCCTTGGGCCGAGCTCGCCCGAAGCGGCCCGAAAGGGCGGCCGGAGGCGGCGGACGGAGCCGAGGCCGCCCGAGCGGACCCGAGCGGGCCCGAAGCGCGCCCGGAGCGAGCGGGCGAGCGGGCCCGAGCGCTCCCGAAGCCGCCCCCGCCGCCGCCGAGGCTCCTCCTCACGGACAGGCAGGGCGCCACGAAGATGGCCGCCCCCGCCGCGCTGCCGCGGTCCCGGGACGCACCGAGAAGCCGGCCGCGCGCCCGCGCCCGGGACCAACCGAGAGTTGCCGACGCCAGCCGAGCCCGTCCGAGGACGACGGCCGCGCGCCCGAAGATGGCCGAACGGCAGCCGAAGCGCCCCATTGGCTACGGGGCCGCGGGGCCGCGCCCGCCGCCACTGGGGGCGGAACCAGCGCGCCTCCGAGGACGCCGGTGGAGGGCGCACAGGCTGCCGGGATCGGGGCGGACCGAGGAGGGGCGGGGGTCAAGATGGCGGCCGGGCGGAGAGGTGAGGCAGCGACGGAGGGCGCCAGAGGGCGTAGAGCCCAGGCCGGAGAGGGGAGGCAGGGGGCAGGGCACTAGTTCCAGATCCCTGGTCTGGGGGGCCGCGGGCGGCCGAGGAAGCCGGCCAGCTAACGCCACCCCACTCGGCCAAGTTTGGCGCCTGCGCAGTAAGTGCGGCTTCTGGCGAACCCTCGGTAATAGGTGCTGGCTTCTCGGAATGAGAGTGTAGCCATGGTTTTGGCGCCTGCGCAGTAAGTGACGGCCTCGAGGTGCCCTCAGAATGTTACGGTTTCCCGAGACTGAGGGCGCAGCCGCGGCTTTTGGCGCCTGCGCAGTAAGTCCCGGAGGGTGCCGCCGCTGACGTTAAACTTGACCGGCGCCCTGTCCCAGAGAATTGCGGCTCCAAGGCCTGAACCTCCGGGTTCGAATCCCAGTCTGGCCCCTCCCTGTGACCTTGGGCAAGTCGCACGCTCATTGGACTCTCAGCTTCCTAATCTGTAAAATGGGTTAGAATTGGGTGCCCTGGGCCTTTGTCCTTTGCTCTCATCAGGCAGGCGCGGGAACTGATTCCTCCACCCCTGGGGTCTTATTTTGTACATTTCGAAGCTTGATTCTGAGAAAGGGATCCACCTTTATTAAGCACCTACTGTGTGCCCCTGGGAACTTACTGTCTAAACGGGAAGGGGTTCCTCTGCACACTGGCCAAAGGACATGGCACGGAGAGAACGGGGGAGGAAGCCTGAGCGCCCCGAAGGGGCCCCCAAGACACCGCCCCCTGCAGGCCAGCCGAGCTCACCCTCTTCACAAGGCCAGGGTTCTCAGTCTGTGGGCCTTGCGGACATCCCTCCCCTCCTCTCTGGGTCCTCTGCTCCTTCTGTTTCCCGTACTGGAGACTCCTTTACCCCTGCCCAGCGTCACTCAAAGCGCAGGTGTCCCCCAGGGCTCTGTCCTGGGCTCCGCGCGCTGCTTTTCCACCCTGGCGGCACCGAGGTGGCACAATGTAGAGTATCGGTCCCGGTGTCAGGAATCTGAAGTCGAAACTCTTGGTTTCAAATCCAGCCTCGGGTATTTACTAGCAAGGTATCACTTGCCTAATGAAATTGGGCGAATCACTTAACCTTTGCTTGCCTCAGTTTAATAAAATGGGAATAGGGTCTACAATCCACCATTGTGTGAGGGTCAAATGAGTAAATATTTGTCGAGTTAAGCACATAATAGGTACTAGAGCTCTTCTACTCTTCATTTATCTGGTGATCTCATTAGCTCCCAAACTGGACATATCCTCCTGAACCTCTCTGCTGACCTCCAGTCTCTCATCTCTAACTTCCTTTCAAACACTGCAAAGTGTAACATTGCAAATATCCAGTAGTTGTCTTAAACTCAGCATGTCCAAAACAAAATTCTTCATCTTTCCCCCAATCCTTCCTCCTTCCCAGTTGCTGTAGCAAACACCACTCTCCCTGTCTGCAGGCTTCTCGCTCTCTCATGGTACCAAAGGCTGTTGATTTCACCTCTGTACCATCCCCGGTCCATTTCACCTCTGCAGCATCTCTGGTCCATTTCACCTCTGCAGCATCTCTGGTCCATTTCACCTGTGCAGCATCTCTGGTCCATTTCACCTGTGCAGCACCTCTGGTCCATTTCACTTCTATACCATCTCTTGTCCATCGCACCTCTGGTCTATTTCACCTGTGCAGCACCTCTGGTCCATTTCACTTCTATACCATCTCTGGTCTATTTCACCTCTGCCACCTCTTTCCTCTGTTCTCGCCTCTGATCCTGCTACCACAGGCCCTCATCACCTAATGCGTAGCCTGTTGCAATTGCCATTGAGAGGTCTCTCTGCCTCAAGTCTTTCCCCTTCAGACTCTTCTCCAGTGAGCTACCAAAGTGTTTCCTCTAAAGGGGAACTGTAAAGTTACTCCCTACTATGCCATGCTCCTACGTAATTACGTCTAGCAGGTTCCCTATTGTACTGACCTGGCTGTCCCACCAAGAAGATCCTCCATCTCTCAGCTCTGAGCCTTCTCTCTGGCTCTTCCCTTTTTTCCTCTTTGTCTGCTGACCTCCCTGGCTAAAGCCCCACCTCCTGCAGGAAGCTTTCTTTAGCCCTGCTTATTTTGGTAGCTTCCCTATTTTTTTGTTTCCTGTCAAGAGCTTATATGTAATTTTGCTTGTTTTCTGCTCCATTAGATGGTGAACTACTAGAGGGAAGTTTTTTGTTGTCTTAGCACAGTGCCTGGCACATAGTAGGTACTTATTGACTCGCACTGACTGCTCAAAATGTGACAACCACTACAAGTGATGAACTAATGCGTGGATAAGAAAGTATTTATGAGGTACCTAATGTATGCAGAGCACTGAGGACATAGAGTGTCTATGGATTAATAATCTTTTCATGGAAATGCAAACATCAAATTTTGTGCTGAATTGGAAGGGGATCAAAAAGGCTATTTCATCATTTGGACCAAGTCCTTGTGCAGAGTCCTTGAATCTGGGTGAGGTCTGATGATCTGTGGTAGCGTCAAAGTGAGGCCTTGTCTGGGCTCCCAGCTCGTGTCTGCTGCACGATGTTGACCCACTGCTCGGTCTTCATTTTCTCATGTGTGAAAAGGTCGTCTTGCCTTGGAGTTCAGAGCTCCAAGGAATGAGCCCGTCTCTTTCCTATCCCTGGCTTTCCCCTTGTATTTTCTCAAAGGAAACCAAACTAAACAGGGGCGGGACCACAGCCCTGACGAGCACACTCCCTCTTGGCTTAGGTGTACCCATACTCATGGGCCCCCTTCGCGGGCACTCGGGCTTGCTGCCGCTGAGGGGAACGTTCCCGTGCATCCCATTGGCATAGTTTTGGGTTCAGCCTTCCTTTATCTTTGCTTAAGGATTGAGTAGAAGATGAGGGGACCCCGTAGTGGGGCTCCTGGTTTTGTAAGTGAGCTAATCCCCAGACTCTGGCCTGGGAAAGCATTTGGGGCCCTCGGGGGAGCGGCTGGTGGAGTGTGCTCTTCTGGATTAACTGGACTGTGTTTTTCTTACAGGAAGATCGTCCATCCTTGTATCCTTCCTGCTCGCCCCCTTTTCCAGCTCTGACTGGCCAGGCGTGGCCCCTGTGGCACCCAGGATCTCCGAGAACTCAGGGCACTTCTAAGCTGAGGGCTTGGATTGTCCATCTGGCTTCCTTATCTGCCCAGGAGCTCGGAGCCCTTAGATCAGGGGAGGGGTGTATCAGCAGAGTCCCATCAGATGTGCTTCTCGGCCATCTGTCGGTGCAGAGGAAAGGCTCTTATCTCTGTGGTTAGCCTTAGACTTAGCAGCCTGAGGGCCGGGCCCTGGCCACTGTACCTCACTCTTCATCTGTAAATTGGGAGAACGGTTACCCTCTGGTCAGAAGTGACGAGTTCTAGCAAGCTCAGCTGGGTTCTTGGGGGTTTTAGCTACTGGGAAAGGATAAATAAAAAGACATTTTATTTACATCATCTCATCTGCTTTCTGAAAAATTAATGGCAGTGAATGGGTTTTTTCCGTCACAGGCTACTGCGAGAGAGGCAGCCGGGCTAGTGTGCCTGAGCAGGCTGGGGGAGAGAGCACGGACAGGGAGGAGGCAGGGGCCACGTGCCCAGCAGCAGCATTTGCGGCCAGAGTGCTTGGCTGACCCTTGTGTCCCTCCCTGGCAGCTTGGTGGTCCTCCTCCGGGATGGGGGGAGGAAGAATGAATAGGGCCGTCCAGCTCAGGCCCCACTCGGGTCCTCTCAGAAGCTGAGCACAGCAGGTGGAGGCCCCTCTGAGGGTGGGATTAGCCCCCAGCTGGGGGAGACGGCATCTGTTCAACCTGATCAGGCTCCTTAACCACTGCCCAGCTCTCCTCCGTGCCGCTGCAGATGCAGTTTCGCTTAAGTGGAATCTATTATCCTTTCTATTTCTTGGTCTCCCTGCTAGTGATCTTTTACAAAAGTAAGTGGTTTTCCCAATTGATAAATGGTCAAAGCTTATGGACAGACAGTATTCAGATGACAAAAAGCCATCTATGTCATATGGAAAAATGATCTACTCACTGTTGTAGAGAAATGCAAATTAAGACAACTCTCATATGGGCTAAAGTGACAGAAAAAGATCGGGGTCGAAGTTGAAGGGGAAGTGGGAAAACAGACACCGATACATTGTTGGTGGAGTTGTGAAAAGATCCAGCCGTTTAGGGAAACATTTGGAACTCTGCCCCAAGGGCCATCACACTATGCATGCCCTTTGACCTTCAGTGCCATTACTGGGTCTGTGTCCCCAGGAATCATAAAGGAGGGAAAGGGACCCACAGGGGCACAAGGGTTTGTGGCAGCCCAACCAATTGGAAAGGAGTGGAAGCCCATCAAGGGGGAATGGCCGAACCAGCTGTGGCCAATGAAGGGCGAGGGGCATGATTGTTCTGATTGTACATTATAGAGCTGTATGGCCTGATTATAGAAAAACCCGGAGAGATTCACACAAACCGATGCTGAGAGAACAAGAAGAACCAGGGATTCATCCTTCATAGAAACAAACAAAAATTGTCTGAGATCCGGGGACATGTGGGCAACATGGTGAGCCGCCTGCCGCCGACCTGTCTGCCCATGTCGTTGCAGTGCACCTCTTCGCTTACCCGCCCGGTTACTGGGCCGTGGACGTGATCCTCCTGTGCACCATGGGCGTCCTGGAGGCCCTGCGGCTCTACTTGGGTGAGTGGGCTCCGGGTCGGGCTTTGGGGGAGGGGGCTCCGGGCTTCCCCCTGCACGGTTGTTAAATGTCAATTAGTTTGTTCAAAGGCCTAACCAGAAAGGCGAGTCCTTCCGGGCTCCTCAACGGTCTCCTCCCCAGCTTTTGGGTGCTCCTCAGTCCCTGATGCACACAAGGAGCCGGCCCTTCCTCTTCCTGCTCCCCATCTTTCCCATGCGCTGGCTGCCCAGGCCTGGCAGGGAGAGCAGGAGGGAGAAGCTTCTAGTTAGCTGGAGGCCATGGAAGCCCTGCTGGGGTGGAGGCTCTACTCTGGGGGCAATGGGAGAGGGAAGCTGGGGCATGTAGTGCCATAAGCTGCCAGGACCCCCTGCCCTGCTAGGGGAGGGGTCCCTCATTCACTGGGCCAGTTGGGGTGCTGGTGAGAAACAGGACTTTCCGATGTTGATCCATCACCCCACTGGGAGCCGTCTTTGGGTTTTTTGTGGGACCTTTGGCAGAACCAGGCCCATTGCGTCCTTGAGTCGGGGAGAGGTGTTCCAGAAGCCCCCAGCCACATGTGGGCCATGGCAGGGCGGGGCAGCAGGGCCGGGGGCACCCCGAGGATGGGCAGTGCTTATGGAGCCCGGCTGCCCCCACAGGCGCAAAGGGTAACTTGACAGAGGAGGAGACCCTGCTGGGCGGCAGCCTCCTGCTGACCGTGGCCAACACCTTCCTGTCTCTGTACTTCCTGCTGTGGGCTACCTTCGTGCTGCGGATCGACGTCCTCCTCAACGGGGCCCTGCTGGCCCTCTACGGCCTGGAAGGCCTCCTGCAGGCGGTGACCATCGCGGCCTTTGTCAGCTAGCCTCCGCCGCCCCCCCAGCTCCGGTTCTACCCATGAGGAAGCGGAGGCCCACCAGGGGCCGGGATCTCACTCTCGGGGGCCGCATTCTCACCCTCGGGGGCTGCGATCTCACCCTTGGGGGCCTGCTTCTTGGAACATTGGGGATCAATGGACTACTTGGTGTCCCCCAGACACCAACCGTGAGGCAACTCGTGGTGTCCGGCCTGGAATCAGGGAGCTCCAAGCCCAGATCCAACCTGAGACACTCCTGGATGAGTCCCCCGGCTGCGGCCTGCCTCAGCTTTGTCCTCTGCAAAATGGGATCAGGACTGCCCCTGTGCGGGGTGGGGTGAGGATCCGAGATCTGTGGAGCGCCTGGCATCCAGTAGGCATCTGCCGGTCCCTGGTGGGGAGAGGCCGCATGGCTGGGGCTCCCGGGGCCGGGGCCAGGCGAGGGCCCGTGTGGCCAGCGGCAGAGTCTGGGAGAGGAGCACGGGCAGGACCCCCTCCCCTTCACCTCCGGCCCCTCACGTCTGAGGGGACTTCATATTTTGTCTCCAAATAAAGTCTCTGCCCCGGCCCGCTTGTCCAGAACCCACCTGGGGGCAACACCAGGAATGTCTGGTTCCAGGGCAGGGGTGGGGGGGAAACCTGAGCCAGGTTAGGGGGAGGGAGCGCTAGGGCTGTTGTGACTCCTCATGGACAGCCCTGCAGGATGACCCACTTCACCCCTGTTCTTGTCCAGGGCCGGTCTGTGAGGGGTCCGGGGGGGCTCGGCGTGCACCTTCTTGCATTTTGGAGGCTCCTGACCCCAAGCCCCGGCCCCTCGGGCAGTCGGTCCCCAAAGGGTCTCCCTGAGGTCACGGGCTGCCGGGCTCGGAGGCTGGGCCAGACACGGCCCCCTCCCCGCCCCACAGAAACAAAACTTTGGGACCTGATTAGTGCGGACTTCCCTTTGTCCTCAGGAAGTGAGTGGAGGAGCTCTAGAACCTGCCCTCACCAAGGGGGCCCCTGGCTCTCGGGTCTGCTGAGCAGGCAGAAGTCCCTGGAGGGTCAAGGTCAGGGTCCAGGTCCAGGAGACCCAGCCGGACCTTGCACCCACCTCTGGCCTGGGAGGACAAAGCCTCCGCCTTCCATATTGGTGAAGGCCGTTAAAGTGGCCGGAGACTCGCTCTCCAGGGTCCTCAGCGCCCTGGTACCAGCCCTGCCTGCTCCTCTCTCTGCCTCTGTCCCCGGGTGAGAACCGGGGAGGGACAGGAAAGCTCCAGTCACAGTGCCAGGCTCGGCCCCCCCGGGGCAACGGACCAGCAGGAGGAGCCAGCCTGAGCCCAGGAGCTCCCAGGCTCAACCACAGGCAGCCGGGGCGGAGGCTGGAGGAGCCACGAGGAGGAGCACTGCAGGTCTGGAGGAGCACCCGGAGGGCGGACAACCCCGTGATCCTGGGGGGCATTGGCCATCAAAGGCATGAGGCAGGGTCTCCTACAAGGAATGAGGAGTTGCTTGGATGGGGGGAGGGAGGGGCGCTCCCTACAGTAATGGGGACGTCAGGAAGGATTGGGGGGGGGACAGTCTGGGACAGCTGGAAGGTCAGCAGGGAGCTGGAACAAGAAAGGAAGATTTGAGGCTCCCCCCGGAGATGGCTGGTGAGATCCCCCAGGGAAGTGGTCTGGGGGAGGAGGGCGGGGGCTCTATGGCTGGGGAGCAGAGGGGAGAGACTGAGGAAGAAGGGGAGTGGAAACCTTGGGGAAGGGGTTTCAGTGGAATAGGGGCAGAAGCCAGACCAGGGGAGTTGGGAGAGTGGGAAAGGAGAGGGGAGTGTAGTGACCTCCAGGAGGTCAGCTGAGGGGGGCAGGATGGAAGGGACGGCTCAGCCTTGGTCACCGCAGAGGTCGGCTCGGAGGAGGGGAGAAGGGCTAAAGGCGCTCGAGCCACGGGAGAGCTTGGCAAGCGGTCGCGTTGTGTTTAAGGGGGCCCGGGGCCCTGGCTGAGATGGTGGGGAGAGGGGCAGCCCCAGGAAACCTGAGGAGGTTGGGGAGGGTGACCATGGAAGCCGTCTCTGCCCCACTGTGGCCCCCTTGAGGGCAGAGGCTTTTTGTGCCCCTTCGGGCAGCTCCCCCCTCCCTCCCCCCCCCCCCCCGCAGAGGGAGGAGTGGGATGACCACAGAGGTGGTCAGGGAAGGTCAGCAGAGCTCAAGATCACCGATAGGAACGGGGGAGCAGGGGGCTTGGGGGAATAACTCACTACCTGGCAAAAACTGCTGGGAAAATTGGAAAGTAGGCCCTGACCTCACACCCTGTACCAAGATAAGGTGGAAATGGGTTCATGATCTAGACAAAGTGAGAGGAAAAGCAAATTAGAACATGGCATAGTTTCCCTCTCAGCCCCGTGGAGGAGGAATTTGTGACCAAAGGAGAACTAGAGATCTTGATCACAAAATAGAAAATTTTGATTACATCAAATTCAAAGGCTTTTGTACAAAAACTAACACGAGATTAGAAGGCAAGTAACCAACTGGGAAAACATTTTTACAGTCAAAGGTTCCGATAAAAGCCTCATTTCTAAAATATAGAGAGAATTGACTAATTTATAAGAATTTAATAAGCCATTCTTCAATTAATAAATGGTCAAATGATGTGGACAAATTTCAGATGAAGTTGAAACCATTTCTAGTCATATGAAAAGGTGCTCTACGTCACTATTGATCATAGAAATCCAAATGAAGACCCCTCAGATACCACGACACACCGTCAGGTTAACTGAGATGGCAGAAAATGGTAATGATGAATGTTGAAGGAGCTGTGGGGAAACTGCGACACTGATACATTGTTGGTGGAGTTGTGAACGGACACCAGCACTCTGGGAGCAATTTCATCTAGCGGCGTCTCCACTGGGCTTCTATCCCCAAGAGATCTTAAGGAAGGGAAAGGGACCCACGGGCAAAAATGTAGCAGCAAGAAACTGGCACCAGTGGCGGCCCATGAGCTGGGGAATGGCTGAATAAGTTCAGGTATATGAACGCTGTGGAATATTATTGTTCTGCGCTCCCACATTCCCTCCAAGCGAACAGAGCCCAGAGATCACCGTACACAGCAGGATTGTGAGGATCACTCCTCGTGGGTGTGGCTCTCCGCCAAGGACTCGATTCCTACCAGTTTCAATGATCTTGTGATGAAGAGAGCCACCTACACCCAGAGGAAGCACTGTGGGAACTGAGGGTGGACCACAATATAACATTCTCACTCCTGTTGTTCCCTTGCATTTCCTTCATTTTTTTTTCATTTTTGATCTGATTTTTCTTGTGCTGCAAGATTATTGAATAAATATGTATACACGTATTGGACAGCTTCAGAGCCAATAGGAGATGGGGAGCGGTGTTTACAAAGGTTCTAGAGCCTCGGGGGGGAGCTACAGAGGTTCTAGAGCCCCTCTGCAGCAAGCATATAGGTTCAGAGTTTCTAAAGCCCTTCTGCAGGGCGGGGCGGGAACAGATTAAAAGCTTCTAGAGCCCCTCTGGAGGAGGGGGGCAGGTTAGGAGTTTCTAGAGCCCCTGGAGGGGGAGCTACAGAGGTGCTAGAGCCCCTGGGGGGCTACAGAACTTCTAGAGCCCCTCTGAGGGTGGACAGGTTAAGAGCTTCCTTCCCCCATGAACCAAATCAGTTCCAATAGAGCAGTAACGAACTGAACCAGCAACAGCCAGCAGCAGAACTCTGGGAGATGACTCTGACCCACTACAGAGACTTTCCAGTCCCTCTCATTTTGTCCGCCTGCATTTCGGATTTCCTTCACAGGCTAATTGTGCACTACGTCAAAGGCCGATTCTTTTTGTGCAGCAAAACAACTGTTTGGACACGTGTACATATATTGTATTTAATTTATACTTTAACATATTTAACATGTATTGGTCAGCCTGCCATCTGGGGGGGGAGGGGAAAAATTGGAACAAAAGGTTTTGCAATTGGCAATGCTGGAAAACTACCTATGCATAAAATTTTTGTAAAAATTAAAATTAAAAAAAATAGGTTAAAAAAAAAAAAAAGTTTCCCTCCCCATGGTGGGCTGGGGTGAGCCACAGAGCTGCTAGAGCCCCCTGAGGGGGTCGGGTTAAGAGCTGCTAGAGCCCCCTGAGGGGGTCGGGTTAAGAGCATCCAGAGCCCCCTGAGGGGGTGAGGTTAAGAGCTGCTAGAGCCCCCTGAGGGGGTCAGGTTAAGAGCATCCAGAGCCCCCTGAGGGGGTCGGGTTAAGAGCATCCAGAGTCCCCTGAGGGGGTTAGGTTAAGAGCATCCAGAGCCCCCTGAGGGGGTCGGGTTAAGAGCATCCAGAGCCCCCTAAGGGGGTTAGGTTAAGAGCATCCAGAGCCCCCTAAGGGGGTTAGGTTAAGAGCATCCAGAGCCCCCTGAGGGGGTCGGGTTAAGAGCATCCAGAGCCCCCTAAGGGGGTTAGGTTAAGAGCATCCAGAGCCCCCTAAGGGGGTTAGGTTAAGAGCCTCCAGAGCCCCCTGAGGGGGTTAGGTTAAGAGCATCCAGAGCCCCCTAAGGGGGTTAGGTTAAGAGCATCCAGAGCCCCCTAAGGGGGTTAGGTTAAGAGCATCCAGAGCCCCCTAAGGGGGTTAGGTTAAGAGCATCCAGAGCCCCCTAAGGGGGTTAGGTTAAGAGCATCCAGAGCCCCCTAAGGGGGTTAGGTTAAGAGCCTCCAGAGCCCCCTGAGGGGGTTAGGTTAAGAGCATCCAGAGCCCCCTAAGGGGGTTAGGTTAAGAGCATCCAGAGCCCCCTGAGGGGGTTAGGTTAAGAGCCTCCAGAGCCCCCTGAGGGGGTTAGGTTAAGAGCCTCCAGAGCCCCCTGAGGGGGTTAGGTTAAGAGCCTCCAGAGCCCCCTAAGGGGGTTAGGTTAAGAGCCTCCAGAGCCCCCTGAGGGGGTTAGGTTAAGAGCCTCCAGAGCCCCCTGAGGGGGTCGGGTTAAGAGCATCCAGAGCCCCCTGAGGGGGTCGGGTTAAGAGCATCCAGAGCCCCCTGAGGGGGTCGGGTTAAGAGCATCCAGAGCCCCCTAAGGGGGTTAGGTTAAGAGCATCCAGAGCCCCCTAAGGGGGTTAGGTTAAGAGCCTCCAGAGCCCCCTGAGGGGGTTAGGTTAAGAGCATCCAGAGCCCCCTAAGGGGGTTAGGTTAAGAGCATCCAGAGCCCCCTAAGGGGGTCGGGTTAAGAGCATCCAGAGCCCCCTGAGGGGGTGAGGTTAAGAGCTGCTAGAGCCCCCTGAGGGGGTCGGGTTAAGAGCATCCAGAGCCCCCTAAGGGGGTTAGGTTAAGAGCATCCAGAGCCCCCTAAGGGGGTTAGGTTAAGAGCCTCCAGAGCCCCCTGAGGGGGTCAGGTTAAGAGCATCCAGAGCCCCCTGAGGGGGTCGGGTTAAGAGCATCCAGAGCCCCCTGAGGGGGTCGGGTTAAGAGCATCCAGAGCCCCCTAAGGGGGTTAGGTTAAGAGCATCCAGAGCCCCCTGAGGGGGTTAGGTTAAGAGCTGCTAGAGCCCCCTGAGGGGGTCGGGTTACGAGCATCCAGAGCCCCCTAAGGGGGTCGGGTTAAGAGCAGCCAGAGCCCCCTGAGGGGGACGGGTTAAGAGCATCCAGAGCCCCCTAAGGGGGTCGGGTTAAGAGCAGCCAGAGCCCCCTGAGGGGGTTAGGTTAAGAGCTGCTAGAGCCCCCTGAGGGGGACGGGTTAAGAGCAGCCGGAGCCCCCTGAGGGGGACGGGTTAAGAGCATCCAGAGCCCCCTAAGGGGGTTAGGTTAAGAGCTGCTAGAGCCCCCTGAGGGGGACGGGTTAAGAGCAGCCAGAGCCCCCTGAGGGGGACGGGTTAAGAGCTGCTAGAGCCCCCTGAGGGGGACGGGTTAAGAGCTTCCCTCCCCACGGTGGGCGCGCTGCGGAGAGCTGCTAGAGGCGGGGCGGCCGGCGGCAGTCAGTCGCACTTGTGCAGTGCCCGCTGCGGGCTCCCCCGCAAAGGTGTCCCGGGGCGCATGGGCACCCCGCTGGGAAGGCGGCGCTCCGCCCAAGGTGGCCCGGGGCTACCTCCGCGTGCGCGCCCGCCTCCCCCCGCTTCCCATTGTTTTTCCTCTTTCCTCCCCGACCTTCCTTCCCCGGCGGTGGCAGCTGGCCGCCCCTCCCGGGCCCTCCCCAGCTGGCTGGGCCAGGCTTTCCGGTTACACAGTAACCTGTTGCTCCGGTTCTCGTCCCACCTCCGCTTGCCCCTCCCCTCCCGCCCCCCTCCCTCCCGCTCCTTGGACCAGACAGCCAGCGCAGCCCTCCGCCTGCTGCCTGCCTGCTGTGCCCCCCGCCAGTCCGCTCGGCCGCGGGGGTGAGCGCTAGCGGAGGGAGAGCCGGCCCGGAGCCCGGGAGGACGGGGATGAGCGGGCAGTGACCGGCGAGCCAGCGGGCACCAGGTGAGGCCGGGCCCTCCGGGCTCCCCGGCTGCGCCGGACCTGGGGAGGGGGCGGAGGAGCAGGGGAAGCGCGGGCGGAGAGCCGGGGCAGCCGCCCCCGCCCCTGGCCACCCGAGTGGGTGGGCCCTGCTGTGGGCCCCGGGCTGCTCCCCGATGCCCTAGTGCGGCTGAAGGTGGGCCCCGGAGGACCTGGCTGAGGGCTGCCCGTGGCGAAGGTCAGAGGACGGGGCCGCCGGGAAGGGCCCCGTGGGAGCCACCCGAGCTGGAGGGCCCCTCGGCTCTGTGACTCAGTTTCCCCACAGGGTCCCGGCAGGTGGCCGAGGGGGGCAGGGCCCCCCACGGTGCCGGTTCTGCCCGAGGCTGTCACAGCCCCTCGGACCCAGCTGGGTGTGACGGCGGTGGGGTGCATGGGATGTTATTTTTAAGTTGGTTCCCCGCCCCCTGGTCCGGGGCTCTGGGCCTAGAGCGGAACCCAAACATTTCTCTGCGTCACCAAGATGGGAGGGGGCGGAGCAAGGAAGGTGGGGGGCAGTTCCTGCGCAACAGCCCCGGGATTTCCATCTCAGGGTCCGCATCCCTCGGAGCCCACCGTGGGCGTCCCAGGCTAGGGGGGCAGGGGCCGCGCACTCCCTTCTCCTTGCACAAGGTCCACCCAAGCTGTTGAGCTACCCTTTGACCCCCTAGCCGTGGGAGCCCCAGGGGCTTGGAGTCAGGGTTCAAGTTCAGGTCCCGGCAGGGCTCTAGGCTGGGAGAGGGTGGGGCTCCGGCCCCTAAGGTGGCCCCGTCAGGTGCCCTGCCTCCTCCCTTCTGATGGGGCTCAGCCTCCCCCTTAAAAGGAGTATGGGGAACGCCTTCCCACACAGGGAAACCAAGGCCTGGGGCAGGTGGGGATCATTCAGTTGTTTCAGTCCAGCTGGCTTGCCATCCCCTCCCAAGCCCATTTTACAGATGAGGAGACGGAGGCAGGCAGAGAAATGGCTCACCCAGAGTCCCACAACTGGGAAGTGTCTGAGGCCAGCTCCTAACTGGGAGGCGAGGCTGCCCCTGGGCCACGCAGTGGGTGGATCAGCCCCTGGGCCTCCTGCCCAAACAGCAGGTCCTTGGGGAGGGGGAGGCCGGGCCCAGAGCACCCAGGGGTGGAGGGCTGCGCAGGGGTCCGGGAGCCCCTCTCTCTGCTCCCAGCTCCCGCTGTGGACCTCCGCCTCCGTGAGGCTGCCCCGGGGAGAACCTGGGCCCAGGAGGGCTCCGGGGGCTGGCCCTGGGTCCTCCAGAGGGGGTCAGCCCTCTGCCCCTCCCCCTCTCGGCAGAGGCCAGCCTGCTGTCCCCCTCCCAGAGGCCCCAAGAGAGCCTGTCCCAGCCCTCGCCCAAGGTCACCGGCGTCTGCGGCTGGGCTGGAGTTTGAACTGGGAGCTGGCGGGTGGCATTCCGCTGGCCTGTTTTGCTGCCTCTCCCTGCCCAGGTGGGGCAGGTTCTGGGCGCTGCCCTCTTCCCCCCCCCAGCCCTGCCCGGGCTGCCCTTCAGGGAGCCCCCAGACTCTCTTGCCAATGGGGCACACAGGAAGGGAGGAACTGGCTAGCCCTGAACCTCCCTCGCTTTGTCCCCCTTCAGAGGTCGGGGACCCCACGGGGCCCTGCCTCTCCCTCTAAACTTTGAGGACCTTGGACAGGCTCCCCCCGAAGACCTCCCTGCAGGCCCCACCCTGACGCCCTCTGGGAGGGTGATATGGGCTGGGGGCGCCTTCCCTGAGCCCCAGCACGGAGGAGCCCTTCCCCATGGGGCCCCAGGCTCGGGCAGGGGGCGCCGAGGGTCCGAGGCAGAGTTGGGGGGGGGGCTGGCGGCGGCGGCGGGCATCCCGTCCCTGGGGAATGTCTGGAATGTGTGGGCCCGTGCTGGGTGAGCCCCGAGTGTTTGTTCTCCGGGATTGCTGGCCAGAGCGTGCGCATGTGTGCGTGGGGGGGCACAAGTCTGGGGGAGGGGAACGGGGGGGGGGCCTCATAGACACTCCCTAGATGGGAGCGGGAACGCCAGGGGATCAGGGCGCGCTCACACACGCCAGTGTCTGCAAGCATGGCCGCGTACCCTGAGCTGGTGCAGTCTGCTGCCAGACCTGGGCCTGCCACGGGGCCCTGGGGACCCTGGGAGGATTTGGCCAGGAGCCCTTTCCTGGACTCTCCCGCCTTCTGAAATCCCCTGGGGAAACCGGAGGCATTTAATAAATGCTCATTGACTGGAAGGGACACATTCTTCCTGACCTCCCTGGTGAGCAGCTGTTATTCAGCTGGGAAGAGCTCAGGGTGGAGTAAGCATTCATTCAATGACTAGCTCTCCAGGAACCCCCATTTAACAACTGGCTCTCCAGGAACCCCCATTTAACAACTGGCTCTCCAGGAATCCCCATTTAACAACTGGCTCTCCAGGAATCCAGTACACCTGACACATTTGCAGAAGTGTAATTAGCATCACTGAGGTCTTCTTGGGTCCAGACAAACGGTCTCACTGAGCGGAGTGGTGGATGGGAATCCCACACTGACTGTTTAACAACCAGCTCTGGGTCCCAGCGGCGGGGGCGGGGGTGACAGAAGCCGCCACGGCCAGCTCCTCAAGGGCCGTCCCTCCCTCTCTCCCAGCTGGACAGCTCCCAGGACGCCATGAGCCACTTAGGAGCCCTGAGCGCCGGTCCCAGATCGCCCAAGTGAGCAGGGCTGGCCGGGGGGTGCGGGGGTACGGGAGGAGGGGGCGCGGGGGGAGGGGGGAGGGCAGGAGCCCAAGGCGTCCCTCTCTCCCCGCAGCGGCAGCGTGGGCCACTCGGACGGGCTGGCCAGGCTGAGCGCCAAGGACCTGTACGGTGAGGTCGCCCCCCTCCAGGCCCTCAGTCTATTGGGAATGGGCCGAGGCTCCCTCAGGGGCGCCCGGCTGCACAGCAGTCTCCTGTGGCATAAGGGGGGGGGAGGGAGGCAGGGAGGGAGGGGGGAGGGGACAGCCATTTGTGGAGCCTGGTCACTGGAGATACAAAGGCCTTCAAGGCCGGCCGGGCGGGAGGGAGCTGCCCGTGGGGGAGACAAGCTGTGGAGCGGGCCGGGGGGCTGCTGAGAAGCGGGACTGAGCTGGGACCCACCCGAAGGCCAGGAGCCAGTGCAGCCCCCAGTGCCCCTGCAGGGCGGGCCCGCTCTCCCTGGGGGCTTCCCTGACGGCGGGGCTCCCAGACCGGCCGGACCCAGGTGTCCTCAGCCATGTAAGGGGAGCCGCCTTCACTTATTCATTAACCCGGCTCCCTGGGGCCGCTGCTTCCAGAAGCAGTTGCAACCAGATCCCCGAGCGTCTGTTCATTCTTGTCTGTCTGTACCCCCCCCCCCCCCCCGAGAGGGGGAGGGAGCAGGGAGGGTGAGGGGGGGCAGGTCTGGCCTTTGGTCCAGCTGCAGGACTCAGGGGGCAAAAGATGGCGGCTCCCCGGGGGCTGCCACGTCCTGGGGGGCCCCAGCCCAGGAGAAGGCTGCCGTGGGGGGGCGCCCCTGGGGGGGGGCGGTGTTGGCGCAGGCTTGTGGCTCCTGGCCAAGAAACGGGGAGGGGAAAGGTACGACTCCTTTGGGTTCTGGACTAATTGTGGTCCCAATGCAAATGATATGAAAAGGGCGCAGCTGGGCCCCCACGGAGGAGCTGGGAGAGGGGAGCCACGGAGCCCTGGCCACCCCTGCTTCTCCGAGGGGCGGGGCCGGCCCTGTTTCTGGCTCTCCCCCCCCCAGCCACAGTGAAGGACAGGGCCCTCACATCCCGGCCTTTCCTGGGGACCGCTCCCAGCTCAGGCTGATAATGGCTCTTGACTCAGCCCCAGCCTGCTTTCCCAGGCTGAGCCGCCTCTCCCCTGGCCCGAGGCCTTGGGAACTGGGGAGACCTGCCCCTCCTGCCCTTCCCCACCCGCTGCCCGCCGCCCAGTGCCCGCCGCCCAGTGCCCACTGCCACCCAGTGCCCACCGCCCTTGCCTAGTGCCCACTGCCCATCCCTCAGTGCCCAGTGCCCACCACCCAGTGCCCACTGCCACCCAGTGCCCATTGCCTAGTGCCCACTGCCCATCCCTCAATGCCCACTGCCCACCGCCCAGTGCCCATCACCCAGTGCCCACTGCCCACCGCCCAGTGCCCATCGCCTACCGCCCAGTGCCCACTGCCCATCGCCCAGTGCCCACTGCCACCCAGTGCCCATTGCCTAGTGCCCACTGCCCATCCCTCAATGCCCACTGCCCATCACCCAGTGCCCACTGCCCACCGCCCAGTGCCCACCGCCTACCGCCCAGTGCCCATTGCCCATTGCCCAGTGCCCACTGTTAAGGCCCAAGGCTCCCGTCTTTGTGTTTCAGAGCAAAGGAAGAAATACTCCAACTCCAACGTCATCATGCACGAGACGTCCCAGTACCACGTTCAGGTGAGGGGGCTTCCGCCCCTGGGCCCCCCAGAACTTCCTCAGAAAACAAGTCACCAGAAAAGGGGGAAATACAGGCCCGACGCAGAGGGCGGCGACTCGGGCTGGAGGCCCGGGAATGCCGGGGTCTCCCGCGCCTGGAAGGGGGCAGAGCTCTGGGGAGCTCCCGGCCCTGGGGCGGCCTCAGGCCCGGGGAGGAGAGTGAATCACCAAGGAGACCGGGGACACGGAAGTCAGGCCGCGGTGTGAGGGGAAAACCCCGGCCCTGCCACCCTCAGCCTCCTGCCAGGCTCGGGAACCAGGAACACAAAGCCCGGTGACCCCACCAAGGGTTCCGAGCAGGCGGTTAACCAGTAACCCGGGGCAGGCCCAGGCCGACCAGAGCCAACTTCCTGCCTGGCAGCTCAGCTGCCCCTGCGGCCAGGGGTCCAGAGGTCCTCGGCCTGTCTCCCCCCACCGATGTCCCTGTGCTTTGGGGCAATGGGGGGCCTGGGGTCCCGCTCCCCCACCGCATCCCTGTACTTTAGGGGGGGGGCTGGAGGCCCCTCTGCCGGAAGGCTCGGGCCTCTGGGTGCCAGGGAGAGAGGAGGCCAGTGCCCCTGGACAGGGGTTGGGGGCCGAAGCCGCGGGTCCCCGGGGACCTCCCCCCTCTATTCCGACTAGCAATGAAGGGGCTGGTCGGGAAGGGCGGCCGAGGGGCTCTGGAATACAGAAGCTGCCTCCCCTGCAACCTGAAGGGGAAGAGGATAGGAGGGGGAGGGGGCAGGGCCGCCAGCTGCGCGGAGCCCCGCCCCTTTCTTCCACCTGGCCCCTCCCAGATGCCCCTCCCCCGGCCGGCTCACAGCCCCCTCCCCCCTCAGCACCTGGCCACGTTCATGATGGACAAGAGCGAGGCCATCGTCACGGTGGAGGACGCCATCCGCAAGCTGGTCCAGCTGAGCTCCAAGGAGAAGATCTGGACCCAGGAGATGCTGCTGCAAGTCAACGACTCCTCCCTGAAGCTGCTGGACTGCGAGTCCCAGGTAAGGCCGGGCAGGGGGCGGGGGCGGGGCTGGGGAGGCTGAGGGGGGCCCAGGGGAGGCTGAGGGGGGCCCAGGGGAGGCCAAGGGGAGCCAAGGGGAGGCCCAGAGAAAGGCCCAGAGAGAGGCCCAGGGGAGGCCGAGGGGGAGGCCCGAGGGGGAGGCTGAGGGGGGCCCAGGGAGAGGCCCAGGGGAGGCCCAGGAGAGGCCCAGGGGAGGCCGAGGGGAGGCCCAGGGGAGGCCGAGGGGAGGCCCAGGGAGAGGGGAGGCCCAGGGGAGGCCCAGGAGAGGCCCAGGGAGGAGTTAGGGTCAGCCTGCGGGGCCTGGGATTTACGGGGGGCTGTAGACACGGGCAGTGGGCGCGTCCTCCGTGGGCCCGCACCTCATCCCCGCTCACGCCCCGGGAGTCTGGGGCCGAGCGGCGCTGAAGGCGGGCCCCTGGCAGGAGGAGCTGGAGCACTTCCCGCTGGGCACGGTGCAGCACTGCCAGACCGTGCTGAACCAGCTGCGCTACCCCTCCGTGCTGCTGCTGGTGTGCCAGGACTCGGAGCAGCACAAGCCCGACGTGCACTTCTTCTACTGCGACGAGGTGGAGGTGAGCCCCCGCAACCGCCGGGACCCGCGTCCTCGCAGCCTGGGAGCCGGTGCGGACCCTGCCGACTTCCACACGGAGCGGGCGGCGCTTCCTCTGGGGGCTCCCTTTCCTCGTCCCCAAAGGGAGGGTGACGGCCCCTCCCTCCCCAGCCGCTGCGCTCTGGGGGGGCCTGACGGGGGCGGGGCCGCCATGGGGCTGATCCCAGGGGGCGCAGGGAAAGGCTTCCAGGCCGAGGCGGGGGGCGCCCTGCGGGGCTCAGGCTCGAGCTTTCGGGAGGAGCCGCGGGGCAGCCCGGCCTGGGGGAGTGCGGAGCTCGGGGGCTGGGGTGGCGCAGGAGAGGAGGGCGAGGCCCGGACACAGGAGTCCTCGGGAAGCCCGCTGGGCAGATCCCCGACGGAGCCCACCAGGAGTTTCACAAAGGAGGAATCCAAGTCACGTGGCGGTCATTCAGTCCGGCTCCCGGGGCCGCCCCACTGCCCTCCGCCCGGAGAATAGAGGGGGGCCGAGGGAGGGCTCAGACTGAGCAGAAGCTCCGAGGGAGGAGGAGGAGGACACGCTGGGGAGAGAGAGCCCGGCGGCCACGGGAGGCGGCCACGGGAGGCGGCCACGGGAGGCGGCCACGTGGCCGGGGCAGCCAGCGAGGGCCACCAGGGGCATCTGGACCTGGGGTCATGTGGATGTGGCCCCAAGAAACTCCTTCTCCGGCTTCAAACCAGCCCCCACCTGGCCCTTCCCCTCCCAGGAGCCCCGCCCTCGCACTCCTGCAGACCCCCACTTCCAGCCCACTCCCGCGCCCCGCTCACATTCACCCTCACCCCAGCGCCCCCTTCCCTCGCCCCTCCCCACCCTGAATTGGCTCCCTGCCGCCCCCCAGGCAGAGCTAGTGCACGAAGACATCGAGAGCGCGCTGCTGGACAGCCGGATGGGCAAGAAGATGCGGCCGCAGACGCTCAAGTGAGGAGGAGTCTGGGAGGGGGCGCTCTGGGCGGGGCTCGCGGGGGAGGGCAGGAGGAGGGGTCGGGCGCTCCTCCGGGAGGAGCCCCGCCCGCGACCTCCCCGGCTGTCCCCCAGGGGCCACCAGGAGAAGATCCGCCAGCGCCTGTCCATCCTCCCGCCGGCTCAGGGGCCTGCCCCCATCCCCTTCCACCGGGACGCCGGCGGCCCCAAGAATCGCGTCGCCGCCCCGGTGCCCCCCAGCGGGCCAGGTAGAGACGGAGCGGCCGCGGCCGTTGTCCAGGGGCTGCCCCTCCCTCCTTCCCTGGCAGCCGGCCCAGCCCTGACACCCCCCCCCCAGGTCCCCATGGCGTTGCCCCCCAGTGCTTCCTCAGGGTGGGGACTGATATCCAAGGGGCTCTTCTTCCCCCCCCCCCCCCCAGATTATGGGCGAAGAGACTCCGGCTCTCAGGAGGAGGAGCCCAGGGCTCTCCTGGCCCAGAAGATTGAGAAGGAGACGGTGAGTGGCAGGGCCCAGACCTCCGCCCCCAACCTCCCCTGTGGAGGGGCCGGTGGGGTGGGGAGGGGCTCCCCCATGAGCTGGGGGACCAGGCTCCTTGTGAGCTAGGGGAGGGGGCCGGCGGGGTGAGGGGGGGGGGCTGAAGACATTCAGACCCCTTCCCTGGAGGGGGGAGGGGGCCACCCTGGGGAGCTGGGCCAGCCTGAGCCTCCCGTGGCCTTCCAGCAAATCCTCAACTGCGCCCTGGATGACATCGAGCTGTTCGTGGCGCGCCTGCAGAAGGCGGCCGAAGCCTTTCGGCAGCTCAACCAGAGGAAAAAGGGCAAGAAGAGCAGAAAGAAAGGGCCGGCAGGTGGGGGGCTTACCTGCAGTAGGGGGTGCCCAGGATGACAGGGCTCACCCGCAGTGGGGGGTGCACAGGTGGGGGGCTTACCTGCAGTAGGGGGTGCCCAGGATGACAGGGCTCACCCGCAGTGGGGGGTGCACAGGGTGGGGGGCTCCCCTGGAGTGGGGGGCAGGGTCCTGCCAGGTGCCCCCTCACACCTCCCCTCTCTTCCCTCCCCCAGAGGGGGTCTTGACCCTCAGGGCCAGGCCCCCCTCCGAGGCCGACTTTGTCGACTGCTTCCAGAAAATGAAGCTGGCCCTCAACCTCCTGGTGAGCACCGCCCGGCTCCCCTCATGGGACCCGGGGTTCTCCCCCACCCCCGCCTGTATCTGCCGTGAGGGAGGCTCACGGAGAACAGGCGCCGCCCCAGGGCCCCGGGAGGGTGTCCCCTTCCGCCGTCTGCGGGTCTTGAGGGGTCAGAGAGAGAGCAGAAGCCCCCCGCCCCTCTGTGCAGATCTCCCGGCGGGTTGTCCCACTTCCCCCTTCCGGCTGCTGGGCACACCCCCTCCTCATTTCCATTCCCGGGGTCTCCTGCCCTGCCCGGGTCCCCTGGAGCAGACTCCGGGGTCTTTTCTGAAAGAATGATTTACCTGCCCCAAAAAAAAAAAAAAAAAAAAAGACTTACCTGTACCTCCCCCGCCCGGGCCTCCCCAGGGGGAGCCCCATGTCCTGCAGCTGTTGCGCTCCCGACCCCCGGGGTCTGTGGCGGGGGCTGGGCGCCCCCCATCAAGCACTTCCCTTTCTCCAGGCCAAGCTGAGAAAGCACATCCAGAATCCGAGCGCCGCCGAGCTGGTCCACTTCCTCCTGGGCCCCCTGGAGCTGGTAACTAAGCCCCCTGGGGCTGGCGGGTTTGTGGAGGAAGAGGCCCCCGAGGCCGAGGGGCAGAGATCCCTCCCCACACGCCGCTCCCCCCCCCCCCCCCCCCCGCAGCCAGAGCTAGACTCGCGGCCAAGGGGAGGACTGGCGGCCTTGGCCGGCCCGGGGTCCGAGCCGGTCTGAGCCCTAGAAAACGGGAGCGGGGCTCCCGCGCCCGTGCCCTGAGCCCCTGTGTCCGGCCGCTCCTAGATCATCAACAGCTGTGGGGGCCCTGACATAGCCCGCTCCGTGTCCAGCCCGCTGCTGTCCCGAGACACCGTGGACTTCCTGAAGGGCCACCTGATCCCCAAGGAGATGGCGCTCTGGGAGTCGCTGGGAGAGGCGTGGACCCGCCCTCGGTAGGGCACCTGGGCAGAGCAGGGGGGGAGGGCAGAGGAGGGGGCAGCCAGAGCCGGGCCGCCCTGCCCCTCACCACATGCCCCCCCTCTGTGTCCCCCCAGAGCCGAGTGGCCTCGAGACGCCCCCGTGCCCCCCTACATTCCAAAGTTCCACATCGGCTGGGAGCCCCCGCTGGACGTGCTGCAGGGGGCCCCCTGGGAAGTGGAAGGTGGGGCCGCTGCCGGACGCTGAGGTCAGTCTGACCGCGACGCCCGGGGCGGCTCTTCTGGACTGGATCCATCTGCAGGGATGGGGCTGGGGAGGCGCCTGAGCCAGGCAAAGCAGCCCCACAGGTGCGCCCCCGTAACCCCGCCTCTCCCTCCTGTTTCCCCGTAGCTGGGCCCGGCCAACGGGCTCCCTTACCGCCATTCCCTGAGGCACAGCCCGGCCCCGAGCCTGCGCCCCCCGGAGACGGCTTCCCGCCAGGGGGCTCCCCAACACCAACAGGTACCCCACGCCCCCCTGCCTGCCCGGGGATGACGGGCAAACCCAAAGCTCCTCGGCCGGTAACTGCTCCTGCAATAAGGGGCCGCTGCCACGAGGGGGCAGTAGCCGCCTTGGTTTGCCCAGACCTGCCCAGAGCTCGGCGGGGGGGATTGTGAGCCCCCCCCCAGAACTGAAGTCTGGCAGCTCCCGCCTCAGAGGGCGGCCCGGCCTCCAGCTCTGGGGGGCTCCCTGTGGCTGGGGGAGTGACGGGGGTCCTCAGAGAGAGGGTCCCCGAGCCAGGCGGGGGCCTCCCAAACCTCTGCCGCCAGAAAGGGGGGAACCAAGTTCTGATGGGAGCCCCCCAAGAAGGAGCAGTCGGGAGACCTCCCACATGCCCTTGCTCCCGGCAACCTCTGGAGGCCTCCCCCCCTCGCCCTCCCCTCATGGTGCTGGTAACCTTGGTGCTCAGCTGAGGGGCTGCTTAGCAGAGCCCAAACACCCCGGCCGTGGGAGCGGCAGGCGCAGGGGAGCCGGGGTGCCCGCGCCGGCGCACGTGCGCCTTCTTCCAGGCCAGGAGCGGGGCCCAGGCTCGGGAACCCGGCCCCTCTGCCCGGGGCCCCCAGATCTGGCCGGGATCAGGCGCCACCCAGGCCTTGCCCCGCAAGCTTCCACTGCGCGTGCCCGAGGGGCCCGGTGCCCCCGCTCGGATCTGCTCCGCCCCGCGTTCGGCCCTTTCCTGCCCTTGCAAACGGGCTGCCGGGAGCATTTGGGGGGGCGCTATAGACTTCTCGGGGTGAAGGTCGGTTTCTTCCAGAATAAAACTGCATTAAAATAAACTAGAAAACTCCCCATGACTAGTCCCAGCAGACATCTTCCCTCCTGGCTTCTCCTCTTCTCACGGCACTCGGAGACTTCAGAAGAAGCCCCCGCAAGGAGACGGGGACACTTTGGGGTCTGAGATACCCCGCTCCAGAGAGTCACCTGGGCTCTTAGCCTCCAGGGGCTCGTCCGAGAAGGGGAGCCCCCCCCCCCCCCCGTCAGGGACCTGAACGGTGACCCCCTGGGGTCTCCAGTGACGGCAGGAGAATTTCCTGGGGGACTTAGTAACCTCTCCCATGTGGAAGCTTCTCCTTCAGAGGGTCAGATGGGGGCTGCTTGGGGCCTCCTGGGTTCTGTTTCTCTGGTGAGGGGCCTGTGACGTGGACTATCTCGGTCTGCCCGAGGTGCTAATGAGGAGCAAGGGCCCAGGCCCCGGCTTCTTCGGCCGCCGCCTCCTCCTGCCTCCCGCCTTCCGTCTGCTCGGGAGGCCCAGCGGGGCTGACCCACTTTGGGCTCCTACCGTTCCCCGGCAGCCCCGCCGCCGCTTCCGTCGCTTCTGTCTGCCGGCCCGCAGGCCGGAGCTGGGGGAGAGCCCCTGACCAGCTCCCTGCCCTTCTCTGCACAGGAGATTCGAGTCCCCGACCATGGCCAAGTTCGCCAAAATCCGTTATGACTTCACTGCGCGCAATGCTAACGAGCTGTCCGTGCTCAAGGACGAGGTTCTGGAGGTGAGAGGCTCCGAGCCCTTCCCTGCTGGGCCGGGGGGTGGAGGTGGCCCAGGGCCTCGGGGCAAGAGGCTGGGAGAAGATGTACGGGCCCGCACCTGCCATCGGCAGGAGGGGGAGGCCGGGGGATGAGGGGGGAGGGGGAGGCCGGGGGATGAGGGGGAACAGTCAGTGTGGCGGGAGGGGGGAGGCCGGGGGATGAGAGGGAACAGTCAGTGTGGCGGGAGGGGGAGGCCGGGGGATGAGGGGGAACAGTCAGTGTGGCGGGAGGGGGAGGCCGGGGGATGAGGGGGAACAGTCAGTGTGGCGGGAGGGGGAGGCCGGGGGATGAGGGGGAAACAGTCAGTGTGGCGGGAGGGGGAGGCCGGGGGATGAGGGGGAACAGTCAGTGTGGCGGGAGGGGGAGGCCGGGGGATGAGGGAGCGGGAGGAGGGGAAACACTCGGCATTGGGGAGCTTGTTGCTCTGCCCTCGGCCTCCCCTCCTGCATTTGAGACCTTCCATGGGAAGGGAACTTCCATGATTGAACAGGAGCCCCAGGGATGGAGCCCTCAAGCCCCTTCTGTGCAGCAGCCAAGAGGGTGGGGGGAATGAGAGAAATCCCGGTCCCCAGAAGACAAAGGAAGGGGCGCAGGCCGGAGCTCGGCCAGCCCAGCACATGTCCGAGGGGTGGGGACGGGGCAGAGAAGGGCGGGAGACCTCTGGAGGCTCCTTCTTGGGCCGCTCGCTCCCCCAAGCTTCCCCAGGCTCCCCTGTGGCCCAAATCCAGGCCATCAGCTCTGGGCTTAGTAAATGAATAGCGTGGAACGGGTGGGGGGGAGCACAGGGGCTGACGCGCAGCGAGCCCAGCCTGGCTTAGCAGGCGGAAGGGAGCCTGGGAGGGGGCAGCCACTGCTGGGGTGAGAGTGGGCCAGAATCGCCTTGGGCCCCCCTCCCATCCTACTTCTCCGGCCCCAGCAGACCCTGTGGATGTCGGGGTGGGGAGGGCCGGGCCCCTGCTGGACCCTCTGCAAGGGCGGCTTCCCTTCCGGGGCGGCACAGCGGATCGTTCCGGGTTCTAGTCCCGGATCCCTGCGGCCTTCCCCTTGGCCTCCAGCAAGTTCTCCTTCCTATCTGGTCTCTGCTGCTTCCTCTGCAAAGCGCCCGGTGGTCTCTAAGGACCCCTCCTGCGCCGGCCCGGCCCCAGGAGGTGGGACCCCTCAGGCCAGTCCGGGCCCACGAGGTGGCCGTGGCTCTCCGGTAGGAAGGAGGTCCGTCCGGGCTGACCGGTACCGTCCGCCCAGGTGCTGGAGGACAACAAGCAGTGGTGGAAGCTGAGGAACCGCAGCGGGCAGGCCGGCTACGTGCCCTTCAACATCCTGGACGTGATCAGCGCAGAAGACGCGTACGCCCTAAGTGAGCAGGTGGGGAGACGCGGCCCTTTCTTCCTACGGGGTGGAGAGCGCGGGAACAGAGCAGGGCCGGCGGGGAAGGGGAGCCGGAGGGGCGCCCGAGCCCAGCCCTGAAGGGTGATGGGGACTCGAGGAGGCAGAGGGGAGGAAAGGACATTTCTGGTCTCAGCAGAGGCTGAAAGCTGAATGGGGGGTGCATGGGGGAAGGGAGAAAGGAAGGAGTGGGGCAAGCTGGGCTGGGGGGGCTCAGAGAGCCCACACCGCCTGGCGCCATCTCCTGGGGGAGCAGAGACCTCCTCCAGGGGCCCGGAGAACAGCCTCAAAGGGACCCCTAGGGCAGCAGTGACCCTGGCCCCGCCCCAGACGGCTGGTGGAGGGGCCGAGTGAGGGGCAGGGGAGCCATCTACGGGGCAGCTAGAGATGAGGGCAGGGAAGGCGCCGGACGAGGAGATGGAGAACCGGGGGAGCCGAGGAGCTCAGCCAGCGGGCAAAGGGCCCCGGACAGTCCTGGGAGTCATCCCGAGAGCGCCCCAAAAACCAGCAGGGGAGAGCATCCAGAGGCCCAGAAGCAGGGACCGAGAAGGGCCCTGCGGTCACGTGGCCGAGAAATCCCAGGCAGCTTTGAGGCAGAGCCTTCAGTGCAGGGAGAGGGCGAGGGCTAGTCCGGCCGGCTGCAGGCGGGGAGTGGAAGTCCGCGGCCGTGTCCCGATGCTCAATGCAAAAGGGGGCGGCAGAGTGAGACAGAGGCCTGTGGAGGACGGGGCGGGCGGACACTTTGGCAGGCACCGAGAAGGCGGCAGATAAAAAGCGGCTAATGCTGAACAAGAGGAAGCAAAATGGAGGTAGAGAGAGGAAGAGAGAGACAGAAATGGAGAGACAGAGAAAGAGACGGAGAGAAGAAGAGAGAGACACAGAGACAGAGAGAGGAAGACAGAGACAGAAATGGAGAGACAGAGAAAGAGACGGAGAGAAGAGAGAGACACAGAGAGAGAGAGAGGAAGAGAGAGACACAGAGACAGAGACAGAGAGAGGAAGAGAGAGACACAGAGACAGAGACAGAGAAAGGAAGAGAGACACAGAGACAGAGAGAGGAAGAGAGAGACACAGAGACAGAGAGAGGAAGAGAGAGACACAGAGACAGAGAGACAGAGACAGAAATGGAGAGACAGAGACAGAAATGGAGAGACAGAAGAAGAGACAGAAAGAGAAACAAAGAAACAGAGACTCATTTATTAAATTTTAAAAAATACATTTATTTCTTCTCCCTCCTACTCCACTATTTAAAAAAAGGCAATCCCAGCCCTGCAGAGCCCTACATGGAGCTCCAGGCCAGCTAGAGGGACGCCTCTGGCCAGGCCAGCTCTCTCCCGGGGTGTGGTGGCTTCCCCTCCCCCACCCCGCCTTTGGGTGCCAGGCCCTGCCCTCAGCAGGGAGCCAGAGGCCAGAAGTCTAGGGAAGGCAGTTTGTTGGCTTAGTCCTGGACAAGGCCAGGAGGGGAGGGAGAGGCCCGGGATGGGGAGGGAGGGGGTCCTGGAGCCCAGGAAGCAGGAGCTCCGCCTGGAGTCCTAGGGCCCTGGGCAGGGCCGGCCCCACTGCTCACTCACTCTCCCAAAGCCCAGAATTTGCCCAAAGGCCCGGAACCCCCAATCCCAACTCAGCAGGGCCTGGCCCTCTCTCCCTCTGCCAGGACACCCAGAAGTACCGAGGAGACCTGAGTCCCCGAGGCCTGGGCCCCGCCAGCCCCTTCCACAAGCTGCCCCTCAGCTACCCCGGGGACAAGGACGCCAAAGAGCGTGAGTCACTGAGGAGGGGGCTGCAGGACCCGGAGCCCGTGACTTCTGCTTTCCTGGCCCCAGGCTCCTCTTCGGGGAGACAGCTCCAATGAGGAGCGATAGTCCGCCCGGGGCACTGGGGGGTGTCGAGAGCGGCAGTGGTCAGTGAGGGAGGGGGCTATGGGGGCGCAGGCTGCTCAAGAGAGAGGGTACTTGGGTTTCCCCATACCCATACCTGTGCTCGCCCATGCCCACACATGCCCTTGGGGAAACTGAGGCTGAGCTGGGGGGGAGGCACGTAGGAGACAGGAGCCCCAGGCGCCCCCTCCACCCTGAGTGTCCTCAGGCTACTTGGAGACGTCCTTGCCCTTTCTCTCCCAGGGCTTTCCTTAACCCCCAAGCCTGGGGTGGGAGGGAGGCTGGAGGAGACCCCCAGGTAGAGAAAGGGCCCGGGGGCTTAGCTCCTGGGGGGGTGATGGAGGGCAGTGGGGGCGCCAGTGTGAGGGTGTTGGGCCCCTCCCCCCCTGAGGCCCAGCCCCAGCCCCGCTCTGGGTCCTTACAGAGCTCATCCACCACATGGACGAGCTTAACCACGAGCTCATCAAGAAGATCGCCAACCCCAAGGGGCAGCCTCCCCACAGGAACTTCCGGGTCGAGAGGAGCAGGCCCGCGGCCCCGCTGACCTATGGCTCCAGCGCCCAGGAGGTCCGGCTGTGGCTGGAAGCCAAGTCCTTCAGCCCAGGGTGAGTCCCGGGGCGGCGTGGGGGGGCCTTGAATGCCAGACTGAGCCCTTGGAAGTGGTTGTGCCGTATGAGGAAGGCCACAGAAGCAGATGGGAATGGTACCCGTGCCCATCCGTGCCCACATATGCCCCATGCCCGCCCTTGCCCACCCGTCTGGACGCTGAGAGCCCCACCGCCACCCTCACCCTGTGCCCCTTCCTCCCAGGATTGTGGAGCACCTGGGCATCCTGACGGGCGCCCAGCTCTTCTCCCTTAACAAAGAGGAGCTGAAGAAAGTGTGTGGGGACGAGGGTGCCCGCGTCTACAGCCAGCTGACTGTGCAGAAGGGCCTCCTGGAGGTCAGAGCCCCTGCGGCCTCAGCCCTGCCCCCCCCAGTGCCCGCTGTCTGTCTCTGCTTCAGTCTGTCTGTCCTCTTCCCACTGGGTGCAGAGCTTCCTCAAGGCTCCAGCCCCAGGCAGTCCTCCCCATCCCTTCCCCCCTCTCTTCTCCTCCTCCTCCTCTCCTCCTGTCCTCCCCCTCCCCCTCTCTTTCTCTCCCTCCTCCCTCTCCTCTCCTCCTCCTCCTCTCCTCCTGTCCCTCCCCCTCCCTTCTCTCTTTCTCTCCCTCCTCCCTCTCCTCTCCTCCTCCTCCTCTCCTCTCCTCCTCCCCCTCCCCCCTCTCTTTCTCTCCCACCTCCTTCTCCTCTCCTCCTCTCCTCCTGTCCTCCCTCCTCCTCTCCTCCTGTCCTCCCCCTCCTCCCTCTCCTCTCCTCCTCCTCCTCTCCTCCTCCTCCTCCTCCCCTCCCCCTCTCTTTCTCTCCTCCTCCTCCTCCTCCTCTCCTCCTGTCCTCCCCCTCCCCCTCTCTTTCTCTCCCTCCTCCCTCCTCTCCTCCTCCTCCTCTCCTCTCCTCCTCCCCCTCCCCCCTCTCTTTCTCTCCCTCCTCCCTCTCCTCTCCTCCTCCTCCTCTCCTCCTGTCCTCCCCCTCCCCCCTCTCTTTCTCTCCCACCTCCCTTCTCCTCCTCCTCCTCCTCCTCTCCTCCTGTCCTCCCCCCTCCCCCTCTCTTTTTCTCCCCTCCTCCTCCTCCTCCTCCTCCTCCTCTCCTCCTCTCCTCCTGTCCTCCCCTCCTCCCTCTCCTCTCCTCCTCCTCCTCTCCTCCTGTCCTCCCCCTCCCCCTCTCTTTCTCCCCTCCTCCCTCTCCTCTCCTCCTCCTCCTGTCCTCCCCCTCCCCCTCTCTTTCTCTCCTCCCTCTCCTCTCCTCCTCCTCCTCTCCTCTCCTCCTCCCCCTCCCCCTCTCTCTTTCTCTCCCTCCTCCCTCCTCTCCTCCTCCTCCTCTCCTCCTGTCCTCCCCCTCCCCCCTCTCTTTCTCTCCCACCTCCTTCTCCTCTCCTCCTCCTCCTCTCCTCCTGTCCTCCCCCTCCTCCCTCTCTTTTCTCCCTCCCCCTCTCCTCTCCTCCTCCTCCTCTCCTCCTCTCCTCCTGTCCTCCCCCCTCCTCCCCCCTCCCTCTCCTCCTCCTCCTCCTCCCCTCTCCCCCTCTCTTTCTCTCCCTCCTCCCCTCTCCCTTCTGCCCCTCCCAGCCCCCTGGCCAAGCTGAAAGCTCCGGGGCCTTCCTTTCCCCTGCAGAAGAACCAGGCCGGCTCGGAGCTGGAGGAGCTGCTGCAGAAGTTCCAGAAGAAGACCATGGAGGAGGGCCAGAGCTAGGCCTTTGGCGGGGCGGGAGGGGGCGGGGCGGGCCCGGCTCGCCTCACGATTGGGTGAAGTATTATCTTGATGTTCCCGCTGCTTTCTGGGAGGCCTCCGCCGCCGCCCCCCCCCCCTCCTCCTCCCCTCCCTTTGCCTTCCTGACCACGCTGCTGCCTTCTGCTTTGGGGCCGGCCCCCCCCCCAGCCCCGCTCCCGCCCTCTGGACTTCTCCGGCGTTTCTGGGCTGGCCCGGCTCCAGACACCGCGAGCTCCGTCCCCCCCTTCTCTGTGCGGGGCTTCCCGGCCGTGGTTCACCCGCGGCCCCCAGACCCAGAGCCCCCTCCAGCTCAGGCCTCCCTCCCTCCCACCGGGCCCGGGCCCGCCCCCGCTCGTCTCTGGGGTCCGGCTGCCTGCTCCCGCCCGGCCGCAATTCAGAATGACAGCGAGGGGGCTGCCCCCGACCCCCCCCCCCAGCCTCTTCCTGGTCTCGAGCTCCCCCATGCGGCCTGGGAGCCCCTCGTGCTCGCCCTCGGGCCCTGGGGCGAGGCCGGCACCCGCGGGCGCTGCTTTGGGCCTTGAGAGGATGCGGCCGGGAGGGTTTGTGGGGAGGGGCCCCCAAGATGGCGGTGGCGAGGGCGTCCTGCCGCAGCCGGCCGGTATTAGTCCCGATCCAGCCCCTGGATCCCCCGGAAAGTGTCCCTGCAGCCGCCACCGCCCGGAGGCTGGGCTGGACCCACTGGGCCCGGCCCGGACCCCAGCGCCGGCCCCAAGGAAGAGTCATTAAAAATGCTGATCCCCTGCGCTGGCTCTCTGTGTGCTGGGGGGGGGGGGGGTCTGTCTGACCTTGGAGCCATCAGGCCTGCTCTGGGACCAGCAAGGGGGAGCCGGGGGGTCTGCTTCCTCTCTCTACATGGGCACCCCTAGGCGACCTCGCAGGGGCCTCCAGGGTCTGAGGTCAGGGCCGGGCTGGAAGGATGGACTGGGAGGAAGCCCGCCGGAGCCGGGGCAGCTCCTGCGCCCCCGGCCCCATCCTCCAATGACCCGGCCCGGCTGACCCTTCTTGGCCAGCTCCTTTCCTGCAATAGGGCCTCAGGGTGCTGAGGGGGCAACCCAGGAGGGTCGGGGCGGTTTGGGGGAGCTTCCTCCTGAGCTGAGGCCCACTGGTGGGGGTGGGGAGCCAGACACCCTGGCGTTCTCAGCGCTAGAGGTGGGGGGCTCAGCAGTGCTCCCCACCCCTCCTCCCCAAAATGCCCACAAAGCAGGCCCAGGGGCCGTATTTCCACAGCGTCCCTGGTGGGGGCTTCTGGGCCGGACCCTGGGCTGAGTTCAGACCCTGCCCCCAAGGAAGTCATGATCTGGGGGGGGGAGACCCTCCCCATGGTGGGGGGGGACCATGTAGAGGTGCCTGGTCTGGGGAGCCAAGCAGTGGGGGAAGCTTTGTGCCCCCAGAAGCCACCATGGTGCTGAGAACAGTCTCAGAAGGAAAAGGAGGGGAGAGTGGGGCAGCGGGGTGGGGGGGCACAGAGTGGGGGCCCCTTTCAGGTCCCTTAAAGGGGCCAAAGCTGCCCCCCCCACTGGGTGTGCCAGGCTCATGCCCTGGGCCTTGGCTTTGCCCAGCTTCATCCTGGGGGGCAGAAGCCAGGGGCCAAGGTGGGGGAGAGGGGGAGATGGGGAGGGGGGGTCTGTCCTGCCGGGAGAAGAGCAGCCAGATCCTCCCCAGAGAAGGGGCTCTCGCGGCCGAGTGCTCCCCCAGAAGGTGCAGCAGCCCCGACAGACTTCCTGCCTGCCGCGGTGAGGTGCTCACGGTGCCAGTCTCCCGGGGCACGGCACAGAGATGGTACCAGCCTCTTCTCATGGCCCACAAGAGAATCACCCCTCAGGGGGCCGGGATTTCAGAAAGATGGCAGGGGAAGGGCGGTGGGAGGGCCCGGGTAGCCAGAGGTTACTCTGAGCCCCCTCCTAAAGCCTTGGGGTCCTCCCCCACGAGTCTAGACTCAGGCCTCCCAGAAAAGAGGGTGCAAAGGGCCCTTCCCCCCAAGACCCCGGAGGCGCCAGCAGGAAGGAGCCCCATCTCCTGGTCCCCCACAAAGGGGTGCAGAGGAGCCCAGCAGGAGGAGCACCTGGTGCTCCCACCCACCCCAGCTGCTGCAGCTTCTCCTCGGTATTCCAGGGGTTGCCCCTGGCTGGGGGGGGGGGGGGCGGTCTGGGGCAGTTGCTCTTTATTTTGTGTCCTGGACACCTTGTGGGAAATCTGGCTGCAAATAAAAAGGTCAACTTATAAAGCACCTACTGTGTGCTAAGCACTGGGGAGAGAAAAGGAAGCGTCAGAGGGAGGTCCCTGCGTGCAGAGACAGACATCCAAGGCAAACTCCAGCCTGGGGAAGGAGGAAATGAGGAGCTGAGGGAAGGCCTGAGTGTGGGGGGCTTCCTGGAGGAGGGGGCTCAGTTGGGGAAATGGGGGAAGGTCAGGGCTGTGAGCCTTGGTCATGGTCCTGGGTTCAGGGACCGGGTGGGGAGAGCCTGAGGCAGGCAGACCCCCGCAGCTGTAGTCCAGGGGTGAGATGGGGGGGGGTCTGTCTGAGAGGCTGCAAAGGTGAAGGGCCAGGCCTTGGCGCCATCCTGGAGGCCGCCCAGCCTGAGGACTGGGAGGAGGCGGCTGCCACTGTGCGGGAGGCCCGAGGCCACAGGAGGACCTGTAAAGATAAGGGGAATGCCACGTCCGCTTCCGTCCAATTCCAGGTGTCTTAAAGATGGGTCGGATGCCAGGCCGGAGCTCCACAGAGAGGGTGGGCCAGAAGGTGGACAGTGAAACCCGGGGGCCCCTTTCCTTATATTTGCTTTTAAACCATTTTTTCTCTTAGGAATATGTTTTTTAGCTTTTTTTTTTTTTTTCCCTCAATATCATGATTTTTCCAAATACACAAAGATAGTTTTCAGCGCACATTTTTGTAAGCCTTGGTGTTTCATTTTTGCTCCTTCCTTCCCTTACCCCTCCCCCCACCCCCCCAGGTAGTGAGCAATCTGACAAAGGCTGAGGAGCTGGAGCCTTGTAAACATGTTCCCATATTTGTGGTGGTCTCAGGAAAAAATCCGCCCGAGAAAGAAAAAGCGGCGGAAAGGCCACGCCGCCCACGCGCTGGAGGCAGGTGGCGCCCGCCCAGGTCCATGGGAAGTGCCCGGCATCCCTCACTGCTGGGAGGCGCCGAGCTCGCGCTCTTAGCCGAATGAAATCAAACTCATCGGGTCATAAATACAGAAAGCACCAAAGGTCAGAGAGCGCGGGGCCACTTTCCTCCCTTCCAGACTCGGCCCGGGACTGTCTAAAGTGTCTCAGCCCCTCCGGTGTGCCCCCCCTCGCGGCCAGGGCAGGGTTTGACTAGCAGGCAGTTCCGAAAGGACATTTATCTCAAAGACTGAGCACGCACAAAGTTCAGCCATTTCTTCCCCAGCACAGGAGGTGGGCCCAGCTAGAGCTTTGTAGAGCAGAGTCCCCAGGCGGCTTCCCAGGGAGTGACCCATACCGGTGACTGGCAGTTTCCACAGGGCAATCCCTGCCTTCCTCCCCACTCCTCCTCCTCTCCTCCTCCTCCCTGGTCCCTCCTCCCCACTCCTCCTCCTGCTCCCCTCTCCTCTTCCTCCTCCCCCTCCCCCTCCTCCTCCTCCATAACTCTGAGCCCTGCTCTGACCTGGGCCCTGAGCACCTCCCTGCACAATCTTTCATCTCTACTCCCCAAAGTCTCTCTCCCGCCCAGTTCTTGGCAGCCCATCCAGGGTTGGCTTCTGGCCAGTTCCATGACTCAGGACTTTCCAGAGTGGCCAACTCCTGCCCTGACAGCTAGGCGGCGCAGGGGACAAAGCACCCGGACCTGGAGTCCGGAAGAACCAAGATTCCAAACCTCTCCCTGAAGCTCTGGGCAAGTCACTTGTCCTGCCTGACTCAGTTTCCACATCTGTAAAATGGGGATAATAATAGTCTTTACTGTTCAAGTTGTTGTGAGGATTAAGTGAGATAACTTATGCAGGTTGCTTTACAATCTTAAACCTATTATTATTGTTATTATTGTATGTCTGAGGCAAGTATGAACCACTCCTGCATGTTGCTATTCAGCAAAGAATTATTAAGGATTACCATATGCAGAGCCATGGGTCCTGGGGTTGGGTTGGAGGAGACTCCCAGGGACTTGTCAGGGACCGGGTCAGAAAGAGGGGGAGGGGCTGAGGAGCACAAGCTCCCTCACTGGAGCCAACCCCTGCCTCCCTCCAGGAGCTTCAACTACTTTAGGCTGGATAACCCTCAGGGAAGGGGATTGGGAAAGGTTCCTGTACAGGTAGGACTTTAGCTGGGACCTGAAGGAAACAGGGAGGAAGGAGAAGGAGAGACAGTGCTCCAGGCCCAAGTAGAGACCTGAGGGTGGGAGAAGGAGGCTCCTGTTGGAGGGGAGCCCAGAGCAGGTCCTGCAGCAATAGACCTTGGAAAGGGGCGAGGGGCGCCCGGGTGGCCCCCACCGAGAGAGCGCCAGGCCTCCAGTCAGACTGGGACACTCCCAGCCCAGTGAGCCCAAGCAGAGCTTCCTCCTGTCTGACTCAGTTTCCTCATCCATAAAATAAAGTAGAGAAGAAATGCAGCATCTTTGCTGAGGAGCCCAAAGTGGGTCATGAAGAACTGGACAGGAATGAAATGACTAAACAAGAACAATATCTAGGCCTGAGGTCAGAACATATTTCCTAACCCAGAGAGCTGCTCCAGAATGAAACAGGCTGGCAGGGCAGAGAGCTCGCCCTAAGAAGGGCTGGACTCTGGATGCCCACATTGGGGGGAGGACTTGGGGAAGGGACTGCCCAATAAGCTAGGGGGTAAACCAGAGGTCTTGGTGACATCACAGCTTCCACAAGGGGCTTCAAAGAATGGGCAGAGGGGGTGCAGAGGAGACAAACAAGGAACAGGAGAGGAGGTCTCTTCACACCAACACAGACTACTTCCTAGCAAAACCCCAAAGTCCCCATCAGACCCAGGAATGACAATGAACCTAAGGAGACACGATGGTGAGAGACTTCTGCTGCCCCCATGGCAATCAGGGCTCCAGTCACCAGCACAAGCAGAGATGACCAGTCATAGTGTTGATCGCGGTAGCCCCTTGACATTCTTTGTTTGATCTCCAACTTCTTTTGGGACTTTTGATACAAGATCTGTTCAAACTAGTTTGGGCTATCTGAGCTGGCCAGGGTTTTACAGTCCGCATTCTAATCTAGACCAAATGCCAGCAGGAATTCCTTTTTGGGAAGAGATTTCTGTCCCCAAAAGATAACAAGAGAATCCTTATCTTATTTACATCACTCTCCTGAACCTCCTTACATCACTGCATCTGAATGATTATGCTCTTGTATAAAACAGAGTCCTCCAAAATCTATTCTTTGCAAAATTGGCCTTGTACCATGCAGCCATTTTGCCCACCGGCTCTCCAGTGTTTCCATTCTAATCAATAAAGACTATGTTTCCATACAGCCTTGAGTAGCAAATTCATTTGCTGCTGACCCCTCCCTTGGTTACTTTGGGGAAGGAAGGAGAGAGAGAAAAGGAACTGACCCATCTCCGTTTAGACCTCAGTTTACTCCTCATCAATAGGAAGCAATGGGAAGGCCCCAGAGGGACCACTCCCTCCACATTCAATAGCTGCTCAGGCCTGTTGCCTTTGCCTCTGAAGCATCCCTCCTCAATTTCACTTCTGGAGCATCTCTGGTCAATTTCACTCTTTCTTTCTGTTACAATTTTCCACAATTCCTCAATTTCACTTCTGGAGTATCTCTGATTGGTTTCACTCTTGTCAAATTCACCTTTACCATCTTTCTTCAGTTTCACTTTTGAGCATCTCTGATCAGTTTCACTCTTGTCAGTTTCACCTCTGCTGCTCACCCCATCCAGCTCCTCTCCTCTGACTCTGCTCCTGCTCTGGTACAGACCCTCATCCCTTCACACTAAATTACCACAATAGCTGCTGGGGTGTCCACCTGCCTCAAGTCTCTCCTCACTCCACTCTATCATCCATTCACCCATTTAGGGATTTTCCTAAAGCCCAGGTTTTTGTGTGTGTGTGTGTGTGTGTGTTTGTTTTGTTTTGTTTAATGGCTTTTTATTCACAAAACATATGCATGGGTAATTTTTCAACATTGACCCTTGCAAAAACTTCTGTTTCAACTTTTCCCCTCCTTCCCTCCCGCCTCCTGCCCTAGATGGCAGGTAGTCCCACACCTTTTAAATATGTTAAAGTATATGTTAAATACAATATATGTATACATATTTATAGTTATCTTGTTGCACAAGAAAGATGCTAAAACCCAGGTTTAACCATGTCATCATCCTCCAAGGATTCCCTATTGGATCAGATACAAAGATGTCTCGATTTCAAAGCTTTTCATAACTTAGACCCCTCCTCCCTTTCCAATTTTCTTACACCTTATTCCCCAACCAGTGACCCTGGCCTGCTGGCTGTTCACCAGGCATTTTACCACTTCACTCTTCTCTCTCCACTCCATCTACTGACTTCTCTAACTTCCTTTAAGTCTCAACTAAAATCCCATCTTCTACACAGCCCCTCTTAATTCCAGGGCTTTCCCTGTATTATTTTCTTTCCATCCTTTATATATCTTCTTAGTATATATTTGTATGTTGTCTTTCCCATCCCCCCCAGTCTATATATACTGTAAGCTCCTTAAGGGCAGAGGCTTTTGACTCCTTTTGTCTCCAGTACTTAGCACGCTACCTGACACAGTAAATGCTTAACCAATGTTTATTTATTGATTGGTAGAAGGAACAATAAAGGTCCAGGAACTCTTGAGTCCCTAACAACCTGTTCTGAGATCCCAGAGATGACCAGGTGCTCTAAATGTCAAAGATGCATGAAAGTAGAACCCTAGAAGGTGGGATGAGTCCCAGAGTCCAGGAAACTAGGGCAAGACTAAGCAGTCCATCCACAAGGATATGAAGCCTGGCCCTGGAACAAAGTTTCACCTCACACTAAAGCTGGAGACATGAACAAATCCACAAAGACATAATAAAAAATAACATCTAACATAAAAATGATGCTAAATTTTAAGTCAACAGCAGAGACTCAAAAAAAAAAAAAAAAAAAAAAAAAAAAGAGTTGTCTACCAGGATTACACGAATCATTGGAAGAAATGAGGCAAGAGATTAAATAATAAAAGTCCCTAAAGAGAATATCAGGAGAATTCAAAGTTTAGACAAGGAAATGGCCAAATAACAGTGTCCCAGGACACTAGACCAGTGATTCCATGAGAAAGAAAGAAGACTAGAGGAAGAAAAAAAATCCAAAGATTGAAAAAATAAAAGAAAATGCAAACTATCAAATGTCAGAAACGATTGATCTAGAAAACAGTCCAAGGAGAGATCATTTAAACACAAGTTTAAAAAAAAGCCTGAATAGAGAATTTCAAAAAATCAAATATTAAAATTGCCTAGATCTTATGGAACCAGAAGGCAAAGAAACCACTGGTCTCTGTCTGAAAGAACTCCCAAAGGAAGACTGCAAGGAATGTCATAGTCAAAATCCAGGAAAACAATTGCCATCTCTATTCTTGCCAGGCACAGGGGGACACCGGGATGGTTGCATCTCTTCCAAGGGGATGGCTGGACGTTCTAAACAGAAATGAGCTTCATGACTCCAGAGAATCCTGGAAATGGGGCTCATCAGACAAATGGAATAGACTACTCAGTTCTTTGCTTTATCTGCCTTGTGTAGACGAAGCAGACTCTCTGTGTCTGTTTCTCTCTGTCTCTGTTGGCAAAAGGGGGTAAGTGGCTTGCCCAGGGTCCCACAGCTTGTAAATATCTGAGATCAAACTTGAAACAAAGGTTCTCTGGCTCCAGAGCTAGTGCTCTCTCAGCTGTGCCATCTAGTTGCCCTGTATGTGTCTCATCTTCTCTCTGCCTCTGTCTATCTGTCTGTCTGTGTCTGTCTGTCTCCCTTTCCTCTCCTCTCCCCCCCTCCTAAAAGGGAACAGAAAGAGTTCCTTCTAGAATGGTATTCAGTGTACAAGACAGATCAGGTATAGGACAGCTATTTATTTCCTCAACTCAAAAGAAATGCTTAAAAGGGAGTTTCACAAGCACTCGTTGACAAATACTGGAAACATGATGCAATAACCCGTAAGCCCTCTTGTACTCTGCCAGGTAGTTCAAACTTAAAATAGTGCAGCATGGATCACTCAGGGAGACTGTTGAACAGGCACTTGTTTCTCCAATGATTCCCTCAATGTCCACATTGTCCCGTGAGCCGGAGGCTGGGAATATGTTCCCGGCAAACCCGAGGGTTCTTTGGTCCTCCTCTGCTCCCTGGGAGTGGCAGGGGCACGGGGTCCTGCGTCAGCTGCAGGGAGACAGATCTGGCTCTTCCTTGGATTCAGCTTCTTGGAAGGGGGTAGGGGGTGGGCAGCGTTCTCTCCTCCCACTGGGAATTGGGCTCCTCAAGATGCATCCAAGCCTGGCTTTGGGCTGCCTCGGTTATTTTGGGCTCTGCCTGGGTTTGGACAAAGACGTCTCTTTCCTGAGCAGTGAGCATCCAGGCTGGGAGGAGACCCTGGGAGTCCTAGAGGGAAGCTGACGCTATGATACCTTCCATCAGGTAGATTTTCTGTTCTGTCGGAGGACAAAGAAGGGACCAGGAGTTGTTTGGAAAGAGCCAGTGAAACAGAAAATCCCCCAAAGTGTGTCATCTTCTGATGTTTAAGTGTGGGCTCTGGGAGAGCACAAGAAGGGTTATAAGTTCAACTATTACATGACAAATTCTTTCCCTCCCTCCACCCCTTTCCCCACCCATTGAGATGATGAGAAATAATAAAGTCCATTATACATATGAGGTCATGCAAAACGTGCTTCTGCATTAGCCATGTTCTGAAGGGGAAAAGGCAAGAAAAATAAAGGGTGGGCAAAAAACTGTTTCTAGGTGCCCTCCAAAGTCCCCCGGTTCTCCCTCTGGCAGCGGATCCCAGTTTTCCTCATGAGTCTTTTGGAGTCATGATGGATCACTGTGTGGCTCTTTTCAGTTGGTGAGTCGGTGCATATGGAAATAAATGGCTGTCCCCTAACGGGTTCCTAGTGTACACTGAGTACCCCCCCACTCAGCACTTTGGGGAAGATCCATGTGTGAACTAGCCCCCTCCCCAAGCGCTCCAGCGTGGGGGTTCAGGGAATCTAGGCTCTCAAGAAGGAAGTCAAGCCCCTCAGCTGGATGCTGACAGAGCCAGGTCTGGACCAGATGCAGGGCCCTGTGTGGAGCAGGGAGCAGACATGGAGCCCTGACTCCCGTGGGCCCCATGCAGCTGTTCCTTAGACAGAGGAAGGCCGAGCGGGCCCTTGTCTAGGAAAGAACACCCCTTACATTTCTGGCTGTGCTCGCCTCCCCCACAAGGGAACAGAGAAAACAGCCCTATGCTGGATTTAGGGAGGCCAGACAGGACAGAACCTCTGGTGCCGCTGCCCCTTGTGGTCCGGGTTTTCTTGGCTGAGGAGAGTGAGTCTCTAGGCTTGGTCTGGCCAGCCTGATCATCTAAGGCTTTCAGTACTAAAAGCTATCTTCTACTGGAAGCCCTCCCTGCCCCTCTTAATTCCTAAGTTTTCCATAGTAGGGGCCTCATATATGTTTATTAATTGACAAGCTGATGCACTGGGGTGGAGGCAGCCCAGGGGAGGGCCAGGAGGCAGGAGGAGGGGCTAGGCCTCCTATCCATTTCACCTGGAGGGGCAAGAGGGGCCTTTGGGCTGTGGACTGAGGAGGAGGACAAAGGGCAAGGCTCCAGCCTCCCTGGTGTAAGGGGAAGGGAGGCAATGAAGAGGAAAGGGGGCCAACTGCTGTGGGGTGTTGCACAGGCCCCTTTCCCTCTCTGGGCCCCATTTCCTCTTCTGGCAAACCAAGGGATTGGATGGGTCTAGAGAAGGCCCCACAGAGCTCCCTCCCAGCTCCAACTTGCTTCACTGAAGGTGGAGGCAGTTCTGCAGAAGTTGGGGGGAAGGTTTTGTAATTTCTCATGACAACTTCTATTAAGCTGAAGTGGGGGACAAGGCCCTGCCCCCCATTTTTCTTCGGGTTAGGAAAAATGTCTCCCCTACTAGGAGGCCCCACAGCCCCAGGTCCAATTAGTCCCATGGCTGAGCCAGAGCCTGGCACGGGGTCTGTTCTGCTCAGAAATCCAACAGGCCCTTTCTGGGGAGGCTGGCCCTAATCCAGGCAAGGGCTGGGGAGGGGCCCAAACAATGGCAGGATTAATCTGCACTAGGGTGGCAGCCCTGGCCTGGCAGCAGCTGCCAGAGCAGCCAGGTTCTGAGTCAGGGCAGTGCTTGCCCTCACTGGCCATGGTGCACAGGCTCAGGCATGGGAAGACATATGTGTGCGTGTGGGGTGCATGTTCTTGGCCTCTTGGGCCAGCCAGCTCTCCAGACAAGTCCATGCTGGGCCTTGAAAGGGGCCTCCGGTGGACAGTTCTCTGAGGGCCAGGGAAGAGGCTCTGGCCAACAGCCCGGCAGCCTCCCCGTACCTTCTCTTCTCTGTTTCTGCCCCCTGTTCCCCCCATCTCCTCCTTCCCCACCTCTGACAGAAAAGTCCCTGCCTTGCCAAGGCCAGCCCTTCTCTCAGAGGAGCCAAGTGAGCGGTGACAGTCCTGGTCACAGCAGTCAAAGGGGGCTACCAGGAGGTGTTCTGGGGGGCTTTGTGGGAGGGCTGGGTGGAGTTAGGTGGTAACTTTGGGAATGGAGGATTATGGGGATGGAGTTAGCAATGGGGTTTGGATGAGCTCAGTCACTGGGAGGTGAGGGCCTGAATGGGTGGTGAGAAGGGTCATCCTTGACCACTGAGAGGGCACCACTCCTCTACCCTCCAAGGAGTAGTGCGGCCAGAGAGGGGAGGGATGCTCCACATCCCCGCTGGGAGAGCCAAGGAGCTAAAAGGAGGCGGGAGATCTGGGCTGGCCTTTAGCAACCCTTCCTAAGGAAGCACCTTTCATGGGGGGAAGATGAAAGGGGGAATCTTGTTTTCCTCAGGATTGCCCCCCTTATTTGCTCTTATTCCAACCTATCTATCACTTGCTGGTGGCAAGTGTCACATGTACATAAATCCACGGGAGTTTACCCATCTGTCTCTATTCTGGGCTGACTTTTTGGACAGTAAATACTAAGGACCCCAAACATTCTCCCAGTTTGATGCTGGGGCTGATAGGGAATCCTTTGTTTTTGAAGAAGATAAATGACATGAAGAGGATGGGGTCTTTATTTGACTTGGATTTAAGAGAGGCAGGACTGTGCAAAGTCATCAGCTTGGGTTTTTCCTCCAGTCATCCGAATCCTACGGCAAGATGGGTCAGAGAAACAGAGATGGTCCCAGATGCAGTAGGGAAGACAAAGGTCTTTAATTGGTCACAGTTTGACTGAAGCAATGTCCATCCAGTGATTAAGGCTAGGTAAGATGTGAGACCAAAAATGGCCTCTTTTAACTAGTCCAAAAAAAATTCAATCTAGGAGAGGCAGAGCGTCTGGATTTCTTCCCAAACAGAAGCAATTGCTACTTATATTGACTGAGTCTAAGGAATCAACTAATGACCAATGGGGCCTGGCACATTGGCCAGTCAATGGGAGCCAGGGATTGCATTTAAGGTGTGGTACTTCATAAAGAAATCTTGGGAGGTTTCAGCAATCAAAAAAAAGTTTCATTCCTTTGGGCAGAGCACCCATAGGTAAGAGAGGGGGGAGAAGAGAGGAAAGAGAGGAAGAAGAAGAGAGAAAGGGAGAGGGAAAAAGAGAGGGAGAAGAAGGAGGAAAGGAGAGAAGGAGGGAAGGAGAAAGGGAGAGAGAGGGAGAAAAGAAAGAAAGAAAAAGAAAGCTGTTGCCCACCTGACCCAGTTATTTGGGTCCCCAGCAGTATAGTCTACTCATAGAGACTTTTGTCCTTTTTCTTGAATAGGATCATGACATCAGGGAGGTGATACCATGAGATACAAGCAAATTGGATTTATGTGAGGATGGTTTAAGAGTGCTTTAAAAAAAAAATCCAGCTCATGTGGACAGAAGGAGAGGATAAAGGAAGGAACCATTTTGTTTTGTTTTTTTTATTTTTTTAACTGATAAATATAAAATTTTATTTATGTGACAAAGCAAAATTAAAAAAAAAGTTTTCTTGTTCATCTTTCGACAGAAAACACTAATATTTCATTCACTTTCTTTTTAAACTTTTTTTAGTTTTTAATTTATAATATTAGTTCTTAATTTTTTTTCTTTTTTTGATTAAACCTTTTTTTTATTTTCAAAACATATGCATGGATAATTTTTCAACATTATCCCTTATAAAACCTTGTGTTCCAATTTCCCCCTCCACCCCCATCCCCTCCCCTAAATGGCAACTAATCCAATATATGTTAAACATGACAAAAATATATGTCAAATATATTATATGCATATATATTTATACAATTATCATGCTGCACAAAAAAAATCAAATCAAAAAAAGAAAAAACAATCAGAAAGAAAATAAAATGAAAGCAAACAACAACAAAAGGAGTGTAAATGCTATATTGTGAATCATACTCAGTTCCCATAGTCTTCTCTCTTTGTGCAGATGGCTCTCTTCATCACAAGATCATTGGAACTGGCCTGAATCATCTCATTATTGAAGAGTCACATCTACTAGAATTGATCATTATATAATCTTGTTGTTACTGTATAAAGATCAACTGGTCCTGCTCATTTCACTCATCATCAGTTCATCTAAGTCTATCCAGGCCTCTCTGAAATCATCCTACTGATTGTTTCTTATAGAACAATAATATTCCATAACATTCATATATCATAAGTAATTCAGCCATTCCCCAGCTGATGCGCATCCATTCAGTTTCCAGTTTCTAGCAGAGGCTATGAAAAGGGCTGACACAAACATTTTTGCACATGTGGGTCTCTTTTCCTCCTTTAAGATCTCTGGGTTATATAGCTTTTAATTTTCAAAATGCATGCAAAAATAATTTTTAACATTCATCTTTGCAAAATCCTGTGTTCCAAGTTTTTCTCCTTTCTTTCCCCTCACCCCTCCCATAGACAGCAAACAATTCAAAATATATTAAACATGTGCAATTCTTTGATACATATTTCTACATTTATCCTGCTGCAATGAGAAAAATAAGATCAAAAAGGGGAAAAAGTGAGAAAGAAAGAAAAGAAAGCAACAAACAACAAAAAAGGTGAAAATACTACTTCGTGATCCACATTCAATTAGGCCTCTCGCTGGATGCAGATGGCCTCTCCTTCTCAAGTCTATCAGAACTTCCTTGAATCACTTCATTGTTGAAAAGGGCCACATCCATTAGAATCGATCATCATATAATCTTGTTGTTGTCATGTACAATAATCTCCTAGTTCTGCTCACTTTCCAAGTCTCTCTGAAATCCTCCTGCTGGTCATTTCTTACAGAACAATAATATTCCATAGCATTCATATACTATAACTAACTTATTCAGTCATTCTCCAGCTGATGGGCATCCACTCCATTTCCAGTTTCTTGGTACTACAAAAAGAGCTGCCACAAATGTTTTTTGACATGGGGATTCCTTTGATGAGGGGAATGAATGAATGAGTGTGATTCCTTTCTGCTATGCAGGATCTGAAGGGAAAGAATTCGCTAACCCTAGAAGCAGTGACAAAAATAGGAGGCTTTATTAAAAACCACTAAGAGGCATTCTCTTAGTGGGCATATTTTTCTCAATGGAGAGAAATCTGCAAAGAATAGTTTCCAGAAGACCTATTTTATTGATAAGTCTAGGGGAAGTTTGTTAATTCTCAATTGAATTAGAAGTCCTGAGAAAGATCAATAGGAGTTTGATTTGCCCTTGAATGGTTTTCCTTATCTCACTTTGAAAGCACGGGAGCATTTGTGCAGATCAAAGGGAAACATGGTTTTTGTGATTTTACATAATATTACAGAGTTTGCTCAGATCATACAAAGTTCACTCATGTCACCTTTCTCTCCTTTATGCTCTCTTTGGGATATATAGGCCCAGTAGAGACACTGCTGGGTCAAAGGGTATGCACAATTTGATAATACTTATAGTTATAGCATAGTTCCAGATTGCTCTCCAGAATGGTTGGATCAGTTTGCAACTCCACCAACAATGTATTAGTTTTCCTACATGCCCTCCAACATCATTATCTTTTCCTGAAATTGTTGCCAATCTGAGAGGTATATAGTGGTACCCCAGAGTTATCTTCACTTGCATTTCTCTAATCAATAGTGATTTAGAGCATTTTTTCATATTTTAATTTTAATTTCTTAATCTGAAAATTGTCTGTTCATATTGATGGGATGAACTCTGAAATTATGGCCCCTTTGATCTGTAAAAGAGGGGAAATTGGGGTCTCAGACTCCAGAGAGTCTGGGAGGGGGCATACTTCCTGGATGGGCCTTCTCTAAGATAAGCAGTGTCATTCAATTGGAGATCTCGGGCAAATAATCCCCCCCAGTGATCTTTGGGGGTAGCCGGATCCCCATTCAGGAAATTCCAAATTCTGGAAAAGCCTTCAAAGTGATTTCATTCAGTTGGGAGATCTTGGTTTTGATGCAGGCGGTAGCTCCCTTTAAGATTCCTTTTCTGATTCCCCAACCTCCATGATTGACCTTTGATTTACAAGACCTGGTCAAAACCATCCTTTTGTATTCCAAAGGGAGATATCAGGATCTGAGCTAACTTGGGCTGTACCCAGCCCCCATTCTAATGATCTGCTCGGGTTTCCCAACCAGGCAGGTTCTGGCCCTTGAGGAATCAACCTGGGATTCCACCCATAGGCCCCTTCAAGCAAATAAAAGAGCCAAGCTGCAATCATCTCTTTGCAGAGGGTCAAAACATGCAAGCACCATGCTTTGCATTACAGACTCTCTGTCCACCACTTATGGTGTATTTCTTTCTCTATCTAATATCTTTTACTAACCAGACTTTAACTTTACTTCCAAACCCTATAATAAACCTTTTTTTATCAATCTAGATTTTCGGCCTGTAAATTCATTTACAGGGGACTCAGCACCGCCACTAGAACTTATTTAACTTTGTATCCTTGCGCCAAATCCAAAGGGGTTGCAGGGGAGCTCCATTTGACTCCCTGTACCCCAAACCTGCCACTAGACCTCAATTAATCCTAATTTTATTTAGGTATACCTTAGCTAGACCTCATCAGTCTGATAATCAGCTCAAACTGGCCCCAGCCCCCAATATTTCCTCATAAAATAGGTTTCTTTTAACACATTCTTTGCAAATTTTCTCATTGAGAGAGCTTCTTAGTGAAACAAAAACCTTCCTTTTTGCCACTGATTTCAGGGTTCAAGTCTTTCACATTTGGACCTGCCTCTCTGAGCAGATATCTCTCCCCCTTAATACACCACATCAATATCTTTGGCCATTTGTCAATTGAAAAATGGCTTGTATTCTTATAAATTTGAGTTGACTATTTGAGACCTTTTATCAGAACTTTTTTCCCCCAGTTTTCTGCTTCCCTTCTAATCTTGGCTGCACTGGTTTTGTTTGTACAAATTCTTTTAAATTTAATATAATCGGGGGTAGCTAGGTGGTGCAGTGGATAGAGCACCAGCGATGAATTCAGGAGGACCCGAGTTCAAATCTGATCTCAGATACTTCCTAGCTGTGTGACCCTGAGCAAGTCACTTAACCCCAGCCTCAGGAAAATCAATCAATCAATCAATTAATTAATTATAATCAAAATGATCCATTTTATATCTCATAATGTTCTCTAATTATTCTTTGTTCATAAACTCAGGAAGGAACTTTTAAAAATACATTTGAAAACATTCCTGTCTGTCTTAGGAAGAGGAGAAATGCAATTCTATGTTCCAGGTTTCCAGCTTCCCAGGGGAAGAGGAGAAACCTTATTTCATTGAGCACAAGACTCATTTCTTCCAGAGAAGAGAGGAAACATCATTCCATCAAGTCTCCAGCTTAGTTTCTTGCCTTGGAGAAGGAGATTAATATCATTCCTTCAATTCCTCCCCTGAGCTTCCTAAGAGCCATCCTGGGGCCAACCTATGAACAATGAAAACCTTCCTGAAATCATTCATTAAAGATTAGTAAATTCTCCAATTTTATAATTTTGAACCCCTAACTGTCATCATGCCTCTCCCCCTGAACAATACTTTATTCCCATGCCCCTTAACTCAAACTACTCCTGGCAATACCTCCACAAACTACTCCTGGCAATACCTCCACGTTAGAGAGAACCCTAATCCTAAATTCACCTATTCTGAAGGTATTAAAGCTTTTAGTTTCCATTTTTTCCCTAACCTTTCCTTCCATCTTCTGGTTCTCACTGAGACCTGGCTTCCTCCTTATGGCAGCCTCTCAGATCTCCCTTTCCAGCACTGGCTAAACTCCCACTCCTTTCCCTTGACTCACTGGTCATCTGGTGAAACTGGAATATTCAAACACCATGTGACCAATCCCAGCCTCTCTCTCTCTACTATTTTCTCTCAGTAATTTTTCCTCCTTGGAAGTTTCTTCAATCCATATCTCCTACTTAGTCAAAATTCTAATTATTCAAACACTCTAATTTCACAGACGCTGGGCTTACTCATCTCCCAGGACCTACTCCTCCACTCCCCTTCAGACACACAAAAAAGTGGTCAAACCCTCGATCTGATAAGTCTTTAGCCACAAATGCTCCACCCCACATTCACAAACTCTGATGCCAGTCTATTGTCTTTCTACTTCTCCTTTTGCCTGGTAATCTCAAGCTCTATTCTTCCCTCTTCCCTCCCCTTTTTTTGTATTTATATAAAACTGAAATGCAAAATAATAATAATAAAAAAATAAAGACAGAAAAACAAAAACAAAAACAAAAACAAACTTTGTCATGTGCCCAGCAGAACATCAGGGAGTATTCAAAATATGTAATAATATTTTTGTCCATAAATGTTTTTGTTCCTTTTTTATGATCTCTTTGGGATACAGACCTGGCAGTGGTATTGCTGGATCAAAGACTATGCACAGTTTTATAGCCCTCTGGGCATAGTTCCAAATTGCTCTCCAGAATGGTTGGATCCCTTCATAACTCCACCAACAAAGCATCAGTGTCCCGATAATGATCTCTTAATTGCCAAATCTAATAGGCTTTATCATGCCTATTGACCTCTGTCCCCAATTTGCTATTGTGGATCACCTTCTCCTCTTAAATCCTCTCTAGGGTTTTTGGACACTGCTCCATCTGAGCACTCTAACTCCATCTCCTTTGCGGCTGTCCTCCAGAGCTCTATCTCTGGCTATTCTCTACGAGCCCACTTGGGGATCTCACCAGCTCCTACGTCATTATCCCACTCCTCACCTCTCTGCTGACCTTCAGCTTCACCTCCAGACCTGCCTTTCAGACCCCTTAAACGGGACTCAACAAGTCTCAAATCGGACTCATTGTGTTTCTAAAATGTGACAAAGTGACTGACCCGGCTCTTCCTGTGAAGGATTCCACACCTGTTATCTTCTCATCAACACTCCCTGGAAAGGTGAAGCTCGGACACTTCATAGGGCAGGTGCGGGCCCTGACCACCACACCTCCTGCAACATCTGCTGGGGGGCTTCCTGCTCAGTCTCTCCCCGCCCTGAAGATATTCCAAAAGCACCAGTCTGACCGCGTCACCTCCCTCTGCCAAATCCAATAAATTCCAGGGGCTTCTTACTCCCCCAGAACTAAGTATGAAATCCAGTGTTTGATGCTTAAAACCCTTCAAACTCGCCCCCCCCCATCCCCTTCCCAGTCTTTTTACACCTTACATTCCCTCCCTTCATGCACTCTGCGATCCTTTATGTTCTAGAACCAGACCCTCATCTCCTGGCTCTGGGGCCTCTCTCTGGCCGGCCTCGGCTGGGATGCTCAGCCTCCTCCTCTCTGCTTCCCTTCGAGTTTCAGCTAAAATCCCACCTTTGACAGGGAGGCTTTCCTCTTAATTCTAGGGCTTTGTCTCTGGAGATTATCCTCAATTCATCAAAATACAAATCCATCCACACACACACATGTACAGTGTATCCAGTCACACACACATACACACACACACACACACACATACAGTGTATCCAGTCACACACACACACACACACACACACACATACACACACACAAAGTGTATCCAGTCACACACACACATATATACAGTGTATCCAGTCACACACACACACACACACACACACACACACACACACACAGTGTATCCAGTCACACACACACACACACACACACACACACACACACACACACACACACATATATACAGTGTATCCAGTCACACACACATATATACAGTGTATCCAGTCACACACACACATATATACAGTGTATCCAGTCACATACACATATATACAGTGTATCCAGTCACACACACACACAGTGTATCCAGTCACACACACACACATATATATATATATACATATATATATATAGTGTATCCAGTCACACACACACACACACACACACACATACACACACACAAAGTGTATCCAGTCACACACACACATATATACAGTGTATCCAGACACACACACACACACACACACACACACACACACACACACACACACACACACATACAGTGTATCCAGACACACACACACACACATATAAGCATAGTATATCTTTTGCTTGTACAGCTGCCTGCCTGTTGTGGCCTCCTGAGGCTGTCAGCCTCCTCACCGCAGACTTCTGCCTTCCTCTGTGCCATCGTTCTTAGCCGGCACCTTCCCAGGTGGTACAAGTTTAAGGTTGCCACTTCTTTGACTTCCAGGGTCCTGGGACCACCCTAGTTCAACGGGCGGCTCCCCCGATCACCCTTCATGTCGCCTCAGGTGCCTGTCTCTGTGTCACACACAGCTTCCATTTCTCTCACCTTCTTGGCCGTTTCTCTGCCGCAGACCTTTCTGCAAACTGGCTTCCAACGCCTGTGACTCAATCTGCCGGCCTGTTCTCAGTATTCCTGCTCCCGGCCGGCTCTGCTGCCTGGGACGCTGGGGAGCCCCCTGCCCTCCCGGGTCTCCCTCCTCTCTCTGCCTCCTCTCCATTTCACTCGTGTCTCCTAACCCTTTCAACAGCGATAGAGTCAAAACTACAATTTCTGGAAAGGTCAAGACAGTGTGTTACCTGTGGGCTCCCCTCCCCATACATCAGCACCCCCAGCTTGGCTTCCCCTGTTGGGGGGTAAGCTCTCTGAGGGCAGAGAGCCTGGTGAAGGTGAACACCGACCAAGTGCTGGGTGCCCAGCTCGGCCTCGGTGCTGACTGCCCCGTCTGTAGAGGGCCCCGGCCCTCGGCCCCACTGAGGAGGACGGACATTTCAGCCAAGACAGCAGAGAGACATGCCAACCTTATCTGGCCTGGCAAAACTGTCCCTTCCAAGGCTTGTCAAGCGGGGCTGTCGGCGCGTCCCATCCCACGGACACCACGGGCGCTTCTGGGGCCTTGGCTGGGGGTGGGCCTGAAACATGCCCGGCATTTACGGGAGTTGCCTCCAGGGACAGAAAGGCAGCAGCAGGGCCTCCAAATGGAGGGAAGGACCTAGCCTGAAGGTTCTCCCTCCCCCTGATGGAAAGACATGGGTCCAGGTGAGCTTTGAGACCCTCAGGAATCAGCCAGGTGAGCGGAAGCAAGTGCCTGGAGGAGGAGGAGGAGGAGGAGGAGGAGGAGGAGGAGGAGGAGGAGGAGGAGGAGGAGGAGGAGGAGGAGGAGGAGGAGGAGGAGGAGGAGGGAAGGAGGGAGGGTTTGGCCTAGTGGCGCCCTGGGGAGCCTGGCCTCGTGATTCACGTTGGAGACCGGAGGATCTCGTTCTGTGAGTGGGGGTGGGGGCCGCTGTCCTCCGCTCCGGGCTCTAGGTGGAGGGTAGTCCAGATTTTACACTTCCTGGCTGGGTGACCCTGGGTTAGTCACTTAATCCCAATTGCCTCAAAAAAAAAAAAAAAGAATGAGTGGGGCGGGGCCCCCCTTAGATCGGGAATTCCTTCGGGGCCGGGAATGTCGCTATAGATTAAGAGCCCACTAAGTGCTAGGGGATTCTCGCCACGACCCCCTAACAGGGCCGGGAAGGGGCACAGGAAATGTCCAGAGGCTGGAGGTGGGTGGGGGTCGCAGGATCCCTGGGATTCAAAGTCGGGGTTTAAGGGAAGAGGAGGCGGGGGACTAGGGCCCTCACTGCCCAGCACACAATTAGAGACTAATAAATGTCGCCTCCCCCCGGAGAGCGCGGGGGCGGGGCCTAGAGGAGCGAGGCTCCGCCCCCTCAGAGGCCCGACGTGTCCTAGGCCTCCATTGGGCGAGCGCAGCGAAGGCGGCTCTCCTCTGGCCCGCCCTCCCAGAGGAAGCCGGCCTGGGCTGGGCTGCTCGCGGGTCCCGTGGTGCATTGTGGGCCCAGCTCTCGCGCCTCTCGCACTGCCAGCCTCGCTCTGGTCCCGAGGGAGCGCGCGCCTCCGGCCCAGCCCCGCTCCCGCCGCCTCCGCTCTGCTTCCCGCGCGCGCCCCCGCGCCATGGCTTCCAACTCTCCCGTGAAGCGGCCACGCATGGACTCGGCGCTGGAGCAGCTGCGGCGCTTCACCACCGTGGTGGCCGACACGGGCGACTTCCGCGGTAAGTCTGTTTCGGGCGGCCGGGATCTGTCCTGCAGAACCCGGACCCGTGAGCACTGAGTAGGCGCCTACTGGGCGCTTTCCGCGCCCCAGAGCAGGAGCCGAGTTCCCCGGGGGAGTGGCCCGAGCCCGGGGGAGTGGGCCGCCCCCGGTTCGGGGCCTGCCTGGTACGCTGGGAGCGCTTAATTAATGCAGTGCTGAAGGAGAGCGCCCGGCCGCCGGGGAAAGGCGGGGTCCCTGGTCTCTGGCCAGAGGCCCACGTGCTCCATCTAGTTGGACTTCGGTTCCTCCCGGGACCGGGACGTCCACCTCCAGCCCACCGCTGGCAGGCCCGGGCAGGAGAAGGGCGCTTCCAGTGGCGTCCAAGGCGCCGCCGCCGCCGGAGCCCCGAGCTGCTGCTCCCTGCTGCTGCAAAGCCCCCGCTTCCCAGCTGCCGGCCAGAGGCCCACGTGTTCCGTCCCCTCGGGACTGCGACGGCCACTCCGAGCCCACTGCTCTGCGGCCCGGGCAGGAGAAGGGCGCTCCCTCCAAGGCAGCTGAGACCGGCCTGCCACGGCCACTCCGGCCCGGCGGCTGTCAAGCCTTGCGTTCCTAGAGCAGCCCAGAACTGCCTCCCGGCAGAGGGACCAGTGTCCTTCCCTGACAGCCACCCAAAAAGCATCAGGTCAGGAGGGTCTCCAGCTGAGCCGCGGCCGCTATCAGCCTGCAGCTCTTCCCCATTTCTCTTAATCAGCCCCGCTTCTTCCCTTTTTCTCTCTCCTACCGAGAGTTAGTGCTTCCCTGTCCCTCGAGGTCACAGCCTCCCCTCCCCCCCAGCTATTTGACTGAGAAGGAAATAGAACCTTGAGAGATCCTGAATTGCTCAGGATTGGAACCTTGGTAGCCAGGGCGGGGTCAGAGAACTGGACTTGGAGGCTCAACCTGAACCCAAATCCTTCAGTGTGCAGCTCTGGGCGAAGCTCGCTGTCTTCGGGTGTGCAATGGGAACAGTAACAGCTTCTGCCTCGAGAATTGTGAGGATCAAAGGAGAAGCTGTAAAGCACTTCCTGTGCCCTTCCCTCTGGTCCCCATCTCGCACCCTGATGCTGCTGTGTGTCTAACTGCTCTCACCCAAGAAGTCCAATCGGACGGGCCTCAAAGCTTGTATCCTTCAGCTGCTTCCTCCTAGCAGCGAGCAGAACAGGTCCGGGCAGTGGTGGGGCAGCCTCCCTCCTCTCCTCCATTCTCGGGCACCCCGTGGCTGCTTTCCTTCCTCCTTCCTGTAAGTTGAGTAACTGAAGGTGAGAGAGGCTCAAAGGTTGTCTTTGGAAGCGCGCTGCCTTCCCTGCCTTCTCCCAGCGCGCAGCGTTCTCATGGCTGCATCTTGACCGTTCTCTTCCCAGCCATTGACGAGTATAAGCCTCAGGATGCCACCACCAATCCCTCCCTGATCCTGGCTGCAGCCCAGATGCCAGCCTACCAGAACCTAGTAGAAGATGCTGTTGCCTATGGGAAAAAGCTTGGGGGGTGAGTAACCCAGATTGCTTAGGCAACCTGCCCCCAAGGTATACCCCTTGCTCGGGTTCCCATGTGAATCGCCTTCTCCTACCAGCAGGACGGGAGGCTAAAGCAGCAGAGCTTGTGGGCCTGAGAAGCGGCAGCCCGGGCTCTTGGGTTCTGGTCATCTTTTCCTATTCTTGGACTTAACGAGAAATCACACTTTAAGGCGCTGGCTGTCATTATGAGAGAGCCCTTTTGAAGATCCAGCAGTACTTGTCAAGTGCTCTGCAAGCTTAAGTCTTCGAGGCATCCCCGCAAGCAATGTTAAACTGTCTTCTGTTTTAAGGGGTTTTCTTATTCATTTGCTTTCATGTTCAATTCTTTTTTCCCCCTAAACATATTTCCACATTTATCATGCTGCATGACAAAAATCAGACCGAAAGGGAAAAAAAAAAAAAAAAAACCAAGCAAATAACAAGGACAAAAAGGTGAAATGCGGTGTTGTGATCCACAGTCAGTCTCCATAGTCCCCTCTCCGGATGAGTCCATTGGAATTGCCTCAATTCACTTCATGGTTGCAAAAAGCCAAATCCATCACATAATCTTGTATTGCTGTGTGCAGTGTTCTTCTGGCTTTCCTCACTTCACTCAGCATCGGTACATGGAAGTCTTTCCAGGCTTTTCAGAAATCAACCTGCTCTTTATTTCTTAGAGACCCATAATATTCCATTACCTTCATACACCATAACTTAGTCAGCCATTCCCCAGCTCAAGGACATGCCCTCAGTTTCCTTCTTTGCCATCACACAAAGGGCTGCCACAAACAGTTTTGCCCATGTGTGTCCTTTGCCCTTTTTTATGATCTCTTTGGGATTCAGACCCAGTAAGCTGGGTCAAAGAGTATGCACAGTGTGGTAGCCCTTTGGGCATAGTTCCAAATTGCTCATCAGAATGTTTGGATCAGTTCACAACTTACCAAGTTTTCCCCTTCAACATTTGTCATTATAACTTTCTTTTTTTTAATTTTTCTTTTTTAGAAGCAATTGGGTTTAAGTGACTTGCCCAGGGTCACACAGCTAGGAAATGTTAAGTGTCTGAGACCAGATTTGAACTCAGGTCCTCCTGACTTCAGGGCTAGTGCTCTGTCTACTACGTAGCTGCCCCCAGAGTTTTCTTTTTCTTTTTTTTTTTTTTCAGAGTTTTCTTTATGGTGGTTTAGAGCATTTTTTTCATATGACTAGAAATGGCTTTCTTTTTCTGAAAATTGTCTGTTTATATCTTTTGAGCATTTATCAATTGGGGAATGGCTTGTTTTCTTAAAATTTCAGTCAATTCTCTATATTTTAGGAATGAGGTCTTTATTAAAAACATTGAATATAAACATTTTTTACCCCAATTGTGTTTCCCTTCTTCACGTTTATTTCAAAATGTCATTTCCCACCCTATGAGTTCTCCCAGAACAGAAATGTTCAAAAGAAAAAAAAAAAACAATTTAATAAAACCAACATGACTGGCAATGTACGCAGTATTTTACACCCATGGTGTTAGGGAAGAGAGAGATCTGTTTCCTTCTCTGTTTTTTGGGAATAAAGCTTGATGGTTATAATTGTATCAATGGGTAGTGCACTAAAAACTTGGAATCAGGAAGAGCTGAGTTCAAATGTGACCTCAGACACTTACTAGCTGTGGGGCTTTGGGCAAGTTCCTGTACCTCAGTTTCCCCCTCTGTAAAATAGGAATCATCATAGTCCCTACCTTGCACAGGGTTAGTGTGAGGATCAAAGGAGTTACCATGGGTGGAGCGCTCTGCCAGCCTTTCCTAAGTGCTCTGGGAGTAAGGCTCCTACGATACCCATCACCCAGTGCTCCCTTTGGGGTTTCTTGGCAGTGGTTGCCATTTTTGCCCGCACTGTGGGTTTAAAGGGCAAAATGAGAAAAAAATTCAGCTCGCTCCACTCTGCGGCAGTTCACGGGAGTCTTCCTTAGCTGGCTTCGACTTGTTCGTTCTGTTCATGCAGTCAGTGAGTCAGTTACTATATATCTCTTGAGCAACTCCGACCCTTCTCTGTCCCTATCTCTGTGCAAAGTGTTGAGGGCACCAGGACAGATGGCAGATGGTCCCTGCCCTGAAGGGCCTTTCACCAACCCAGGGGCCCGGGTGCCTTGAATGGGAGCTTTCTTCCAGACTGTTGCCTGGGGCAGTAGGAGCCTTTGGCCGGCAGCCACAGGAGAAGAGACAAGGGGCTCCTTTTTTTGCCGGCAAAGACCGTGGTCCTGTACGTGACTGACCATCGAGGCTTGTTTAGTTATTTCTCATCCTTTGCACACTTGCTTTATTTCTAATTATTTTGCACTCAGAAAGTGCTGCAAGAGCATCATTTCTGTCCTTGAGAAGTGCACGGTCTTATGGGGGAAACAACAAGCAAACATGCCCTACAGAGGATGAATAGGGATTAACAGGAAAGGCTCTGGAAAAAGAGGGGCTGGAGGGGCTTCCTGTAGAAGGGGAGATTTGAGGAAGCCAGGGAGGGGGCTGGAGCCGGATGGCAGACTAAAGGGAGCTAGGGAGTGCAGTCATTGGAGTAGAGGAGGAAGAGCAGTGTGGATGTGGGCAGGAGCCCGAGAGAACGCCTGGACTGGGAGGGAAGGCCTCTCGAGCTCTTTTCTTCCTTGTGGTCAGCTTGATTCTATGTTGATTTGGTTTGGGCACCCAAAGTCCAGGTCGTGATCACCCCGGACACTTTTTCAGGTCTTATTGATTGTCCATCATTGCCCTTTCCTTCCTGGCCCCTTCGGGAGAAGGAAGGGCCCTCATCTTGCACGTGAAGTAGGGGGCGGTTAGGGCCGAAGCGTTCCCCTCGGGTTTTTCTGCCATCCTCTTCTCATTCTTCACTGGCTCCCACTTTCTGGGGCTGCTCTGGGCATTTTGGGGGTAGGTGACAGCGCCACGGGGATGGGCTGGGGGCCCATGGCACCTGCCACAGTCCTGCGGGGCGGTGCCCTGGGGTCGGCCCTGGGCTCGGATGGAGCCAGCTGAAGTGTCCTTGGGGGGTTCCAGGTCCCAGGAACAACAGATCCAGAATGCCAGTGACAAGCTGTTTGTGTTATTTGGGGCGGAGATCCTGAAGAAGATCCCGGGCCGGGTCTCCACAGAAGTGGACGCCAGGTAGGTAGGCCTGTGTCCCTAGGAGCCCTCCAGGTCTTGAGCCCAAGGTCGGGATGAGGGACGGGCTGTGGCAGCCTTGGGAGAGCCCCTCCTGTGCCGGGTCCCTCTAAGATCCTCCCGCAGGGGGCCGGCCTGAATGCTGGAGCCTGCTGGCCCTGGTCTCCTGGGGGGTGGGGGTGGGGAGCTTCCTCAGTATCTCCTGTTCCCTGCCAGGTTGTCTTTTGACAAAGAAGAAATGGTCCAGAGGGCCTTGCGCCTCATCGATCTCTACAAGGAAGCCGGCATCAGCAAGGAGCGAATTCTCATCAAGCTGTCCTCCACCTGGGAAGGGATTCAGGCTGGAAAGTAAGGAGCCCTGAGGGGGCCCAGCGCTTCCTCTCACCTTTGCTTACCGAGGGGGAAACTGAGGCACCAGGTCAGACCTGTCAGGGCTCCTACCCCGGGCAGCAAGTAGGGGTGCTCTTACAGGCCCCTGAGGGGGCCTTCACCCTCAGCCGCTGGGGGTCTTCACCTTTGGATGGAAAGGCTCCCGCTGCACAATCTGACAGCAAAGTCAACCAAGATGTGTTCGTAAAAATGGCCACTGAGTGCGCCCCCCCCCCCAAGCTAAATCCTTGTTTGTCCTTTGTTCTCTGAGGGGACCCTGTGAGGTTGGGGTGAGGGAGGGCTAGGTGGGGGAGAGGGCTCCCCATCCCCTCCAGGGCCATCAGAGGTGCCTGGGAGGGCCCCATCCATGGGAGACTTTGGCCTTTAACTGAGCCCCTTCCCAGGTCTCTTTGCCTGAGGCAGTGACTGCTCATGAAGGCTGGGCATGGAAGGAGCCAGAGAATGGCCTCTTGTTCCTGTCACCCACACCAAGCGGGTCTGGGAGGGGGAGGCTGCCAGGCTTTCTGGTCCGAGGGTCAGAGCGGCCCCACCCCCGGGAGCTCTCCAGGGTCAGGGCTAGCTGACCCCCGCCTCGCTCTTTCTGCCTCAGGATCCTGGAGGAGCAGCATGGCGTCCACTGCAACATGACCCTGCTGTTCTCCTTTGCTCAGGCCGTGGCCTGCGCCGAGGCCGGCGTGACCCTCATCTCCCCCTTCGTTGGGCGTATCTTGGACTGGCACGTGGCAAACACGGACAAGAAGTCCTACGAGCCCCACGAGGACCCAGGTGAGGTTTGGGGTGGGGCGGGCTTCCCTAGGAGGGGGCCAGGCTGGGGGGCTTCCCCAGGTGCTTGATTGGATGTGTATCCTGGGAGGGGTCTTGACCCTGGGGGAAGGGGCCGGAGCCATTATTGGGTGGTGGGACTGCCCTCGAAGGCCCGGGCCAGTGATGGAGAGAAGCAGGCAGAGCTCCAAAGGGAGGAGGGAGGGGGCAGACTCCGGGCCTGGGACAGCTGCCCCCAGCCCCCTCAGAGGGAGCAGCTGCTGGAGAAAATTGTGTCGCCAGGCGTGAAGAGCGTCACCAAGATCTACAACTACTACAAGAAGTTTGGCTACAAGACCATTGTGATGGGCGCCTCCTTCCGCAACGTGGGGGAGATCAAGGCCCTGACGGGCTGTGACTATCTCACCATCTCCCCCAAGCTCCTGGGGGAGCTGCTCAAGGAGAACGCCAAGCTCACCCCCGTGCTCAGCGTCCAAGAAGGTCAGTGCCCCTGAGGCTGGGGGGGGGCAGGAGGTGGTCAGGACCCCCAGCTAGGATGGGGTGTGCCCGCGGGCAGCCTTGGGGCGGGCAGTCTGGGTGGGCAGCCTCGGGGCGGGCAGACAGGGTGGCAGTCTCGGGGCGGGCAGTCTCTGGGCGGGCAGACAGGGTGGCAGCCTCGGTGCGGGCAGACAGGGTGGCAGTCTCTGGGCGGGCAGTCTCGGGGCGGGCAGACAGGGTGGCAGCCTTGGTGCGGGCAGACAGGGTGGCAGTCTCGGGGTGGGCAGACAGGGTGGCAGCCTCGGGGCGGGCAGTCTGGGTGGGCAGCCTCGGGGCGGGCAGACAGGGTGGCAGTCTCGGGGCGGGCAGTCTCTGGGTGGGCAGTCTCGGGGCTGACCACTCAAAGAAGCTGGGGGGGCCACATAAATGGCCAGAGCGCGGGATGAGGGAGGGGCGGCGGGAGCACAGGCTGGGAGAGCTGTGGGTGGGCGGGAGCAGCTTGTCCAGACCCCTCCCCCCCAGCTGAGCCGTCCCCACCCCCAGCCCAGGCCAGCGCGCTGGAGAAGGTCCACCTGGACGAGAAGGCCTTCCGCTGGGAGCACAACCAGGACCAGATGGCCGTGGAGAAGCTGTCCGACGGCATCCGCAAGTTTGCCGCTGACGCCGTGAAGCTGGACAAGATGTTGCAGGTGGGAGGGCGGGGCTTGGGGGGCACGAGTGGGGGGGCACGGAGGGGCGGCTGACCCCAGGGCCCCCCACGCGGGCTTTCTTCCCAGGAGAGGATGTTCGGCGCGGAGAACGGGAGCTAAGGGCCCGGGCCGGACGGATGCCGATTGGGAGACTGGGCTGAGCTGGCCGAGGGGCTGCGCGTCCACGGGACGGACTCAGGCCGCGCTTGGATTTTTATGTCAGAGTTTGCCTAATGCATTAAAAGGATTCCTCACCACGGACGGGTCTTGGGCCTTTGTCTGGCTGCCCCCCCCCTGCCCCGCCCCCGCCCCCCGCCAGCTCCTTGCCCTCTCCTGCCCGGTGCAGGGTCACCGGGACTTCCCTGGGTTCCCTCTTTCAGGCCTTCCTCCGCCCCTGGGAGGCAGGTGCTGTTGTTTTCCCATTTTACACATAAGGAAACCGAGGCAGCCAGAAACCATAGCCAGGGGGTGTCTGAAGCAGAACTGGAACGCCCCCCCTCCAGGGCTCCGGGCACCGTGGCGCCCCCCAGTGACAAAGTCAGGCATTTCTTGGAGGGCACAGCCTCCCCAGAGAAAACTCCTGTGAGGGAGGAGACCTTTGACAGTCTCTTGAGTCTGGGGCTGGGAGTCCCAGTGCACAGGCTTCCTTCCCAGGAGGCTGAGTTCGAATCCAGCCATGGCACTTCCTATCACTTGTGCCACCCCCCACTGCACCCCCCCACATACACACTGTAAAGTGCTGAGCACAGGGCCTGGCACCCAGGAGGTGACTAATAAATGCTTCCTTAGGACAAGTGGGGCAGGGCCATGCTGTCTACCTCAGTTTCCTCATCTGTCAGATGAGCTGGGGAAGACTAGCACTTCTGTGACCAAACCCACCAGCTACAGCCGGGGGAGGGGTCTCCTGGCCCAGCCAGAGGAGCTGGAGCCTGGCAGCCCACCCGGGCCTTGCTTCCTTCCCAAGGTCCCAACCTCTGCAGCCCAGAAGGAGGCTTGGGGCGCTCCTGAATTAGCCCCCGGGCCCATTGTCCCTGGTCTTGGGGGCCTGTGGGAGAGACCTGGAGCCTCCTGACCCTGGTCAGCCAGAGGTCGGCTCCCTGCTGTTCCAAGGGAGGGGTTCCGGGGCCCATTTGAGCCCAGCCTGATCCAGGCCCTGCATCTCCGTTCGGGGCCACGTGCAGGCCTGGCATTCACGCCCCCATCCCTAAACTCTACTCTCTGGACTTTGGGGCACTGGGCAGGAGTAGGATTGGGGGCACCCACTGTACCAAGCAGGAGGATTTGAGGCCTCCCTCTGGACTGGGCAAGAGCCAGACTTTGGGGCACTGTCCGGGCCAGGCAGAAGCATGATTTTGGGGCACTGTCCGGGCCATCTGGGGAACGTGCATTTTGACAGGGGCTCCCCGGGGCCCGTCTCTAGGCTGGGCTGCCGCCCATAAGCTGGGACCCTGGCCTTGAGGCCCCCCTTGGGCAGGGTTGGCCGAGCAGCCCTTCCCCCCCTTCCTGTGAGAAGGGGAGGGTCTGCTCAGCTCCTAAAGGCTCTCAGACCGCCCAAGGGCGGAGCCACAGCTGGGGTGGGGCAAGGAAGGGCCAAGCGTGGGAGCGCAGCACCCCCTGGTGGCCGACGCGAGGGACTGCTCCCACTTGGGCTTCTCAGGCCTGGGAAGGGGCGATTTCTCTCCCCAACAGCTGCCTTCAGACGGACGCGCCCGCCGGGCCCAGGCCTCTGCCTCCCAGGCCGCCCATAGTCTCCCACTTCCTGGGCCGGGGGCAAGGAGGCCAGAATGATGAAAATCACAGCGCGCACTTACAACCCTTAAGATTTGCAGCACTTCCCTATGTTGTCTCCTGGGAGGCGAGCTCCTTTTACTGTTGGGGAAACTGAGGCAGTAGGCAGTGACTTGCCTGAAGTACTATCCAGTGTTCCCCCGAGCTGCCCTCAAGATCTTACGCAATTTGTTCTCCGTTAGACCCCATCTCCAAGCCAAGCAGCATTTATTAAGCACCTACTGTATGCCAGGCATTAGGGATACAAAGAAAGGTAAGAGGATTCTCCTGGCTTCCTCCCCTTCAATCTTTCTCCCCCTGTCCCTTGATGCTCATCAGTGCCTGAGAACTTAATTATCTCTGAGCAGATGAGCCCCAGACCAACCTGTCCAGCCCTAACTTCCCCCCACCTCTCCCCTCTCTTTTCTCTTTCTCTCCCCCTCCTTCCCTCCTCTTTCTCCCCTTCTCCTCTCTTCTGTCTCTGTAGCTCTCTTTTTGTGTGTCTGTCTCTTCCTCTGCCTTCTCCTCTCCTCTCTCTCCCCCCTTCTCCTCTCCTCTGTGTCTTTCTCTGTAGCTGTTTCATTTTCTGTCTGCCCCCCTTTCTTTTTCTCCCCCTTCTCCTCTCCTCTGTCTCTGTCTGTCTCCCCTACCTCTCTCCCCCCGCCCCCGCCTCTCTCCCCTGTCTCTTTCTCTGGCTCCAGTCCCTGCTGGCCAGCATCATCTGGACCTTTCATCAGCTTCTCATCAACCCCCCAAAGACCTCATCATCTCTCCTCCTCACCCCCCTCCTTCCAGACTCTCCTGTTCCTGCCCTCCAGTCGGCCAGGGGCCCGGCCTCTGTAATCCAAGATCTTCCCTCTCATCACCCCCACCTCCACCTGTCAATGAGCAAGTCTTCTCATTTCCACGCCCCCACCCCTCAGACCCCCTGCGAGCCCAGAGCCAGCCTCCTGGCCCCGGGGTGACTCAGCCTCCCTGCCTCCGCTCAAGTCCCTCCTGTGGAAGGCGAGCCGTCCTCTGCCGAGCTCCCCAGTGGCTGCCCGCGGCCCTCAGAACGGGAGCGATGCTTTGGTTTGCTCATTAGTAAGATGCTCTGGATTTGTTGCTCGCTCACCTTCCACAACTCTGGAAGTGCTTTGTCCTTCAGCCTCCTTTCTCCATGACTCCATCTCACTTTATAGTCGGGGAAACCGAGGCAAACAAGATGGGGTGACTTGCCCAGGATCACCCAGCGAAGAAGTGTCTGAGGCTGGATTTGAACGGGGCCTAACTCCTGTGTGCTGCGCCACCAGCCGTCCCGGGCCCGACTGCTTAGGTTCCTTCGCATTTATTTCCGGTTCTTCCTAGAAGGGAAAGTCCTGCAGCTCTGCTGGCCCGGGGGGTTCTGGGTGGGATTGGGCTGGATGAGGAACCGCGGGCCCCTCCCTTTGTCCCCAAGGGGCTGAGAAGGCCCAAGAAGGAAGGGGGTGCGGGAGAGAGATCCGGCCACTCGGCCTCCATTCCCTGGCTCATCAGAGGACCCCAGGATCTCCAAGCCATGGCGGGGGGCAGAGCAGCCTGGCTAGAGGCCAATGGGGCTCCCCTCTGCAGGGGGCAGCCTTGGACCATCCCAGGTCGGAGGGACCAGTGTCTCATCTCCGAATCCCGATGTCCCAACTGGGAGACCCCGGCTCTGTCAGCCTCGGAATGGGCTTGCTCATGTCCAGCGTGTCTGGACGGTGACTGGCAAACCAAGTCACAGAAAAGCCATCCACCCGTCCCCCTCCCCTCCCTGCCCTCTTCCTCTCTCCCCCCTCCCCTCTAGGACTGGTGAGAGCCAGGGGCTTTCCATGGCCCATCCTGCGGCCGGCCGGGGCAGGGTTAAGGTTGAGCATGGCGCCCTCCCCTTTTCGGGCGTGAGAGCAGAGCCGAGGCTCCAGCTGGCCCCCCTCCAGGCCCCGGGAGCCTTTCCGCAGGCCCGGCTTGGGGAACAACGAGGCTCTGTTCTAAAGCACGTGGGCCCATTGATGGAGGTGGAACAGCCCGCACCCTCGGCCAAGGAATACGCGGTGGGCACCGGGGAGAGCCAGGCCCCGGAACGTCCTCGGGCCCCCCGGGCAGAGCAGGCCCTCATCCCCTTCTGGTCCAGCCCAAACGGGCCCCTGGGGGGGCTTGCACCGCCCCCCCCCCCCGGCCCGTTCATTCTCCCGCCCTCTCCGGCGCCCCATTCAGTAAACTCCAGGCTCTGGAGGAAGCCCAATCTCCGGCTTTCTCGGCCCTCGCCCGCCCGCTTCCGGTCAGTAAACATTTATTCGGCACCTGCCGTTGTGCCAAGTCCTGCTCTCAGTAAGTGCCGGGACACAAAGCCGCCCTGTCCTCCGGGGCTCCGGCTGGGGGTGGGGCGCCGAGGGACAGGTCCAACTGGGGCAACAAGCAAGGCAGGCTTCCTGGAGGAGAGAGCTCCAGGCCCAGGGCGGAGGGGGCGGTCAGGAGGGGCTCCAAATGCCAAGCAGAGCAGTTTTTATTGGATCCTGGAGGAAATGGGGGCCGGGGCGGGTTACAAATGAATCTACCAAAAAAACGTACAGGAGCCGGGGCAAAGCGAGCGGAACAGGCTCGCAGGAAGGGCCGTGGGGGACCCTGGGGGAATGACCTGGCTCTCCTCGGCCCCCATGACCCAAGGCAAGCCCAGAGGACCGGCGCTGAGGCGCCCCCCCTCCGGGAAGAGGCGCTACTGGGGTCTGGGCCAAGCGGGGGCGCCTTGCTATTACTGAGTCCTGTGCCAACGATCCGGAGCCGGGGGCTGCCCAGGAGCCGCCCGGACGTAATGCAAACTCCACTAACATGTAACTGGAGGAAAGAACCCCCCACACACCGGGTAACAATGGGGATAACGGCGGAACCTCCAATTTAGGAAAATCACTTTGGAGGCGGGAGGAAGGACCGGAGGGGAGACTGAGGCAGGCTGTGGTCATGGTCCGGGGCAGGGTCAGAGACTGGGCGAAGCGGACAGGCCTTGGCACAGGGGGCAGGAGCAGTGGGAGCGGGCAGTCTGAGGGACGGAGGAAGGGGAGTCCACCTTGGACAGCTGCCCGTGGGATGTGCAGTAAGAGCTGGAAGGGAGTGGGGAGAAGCCAGCTCTCCGGCATGTCCACATCCCACAGTGGGCAGGCTCGGGACCGCGGCTCTTCCTCCCCAGCCCCTGGTCTGGCCCTGCCTGGTGACAGAGATCGGTGACCCAGCCACGGGCCCCAGGTCTGAGGGCACCGGAAGGTGGGCAGCGCTGGCCCCGACACAGCCTGGCTCTGTCCCCGTGAGCCCTCCCCCGGCTACAGCTGCTGCCCACGTCAGAGGCCAGGCCCGCCCCCTCTCCCTGCCCCCCTCCCTGGCTCTTGTGAGTCTCCGTACGGCCAGGATCTGGGTCCAGGTTGGTCCCGGGGGGCCATGAGCCAGGTCCAGTCAAGGCCCCCGTGTCCTAGCCCAGTATCAGGGACCGGCTTCATCCACTTATTCTAAGAAGGCCCAAGTGTCCAGGGACTGGGCACAAAGCACGTGCCAGGGATGGGGGCACAGAGTGTGTGCCAGGGCTACTGCCAGAGCCCTCGATCTCTCCTGGGCTCAGAGAAGGAAATGTGGGGAAGCCACAGCTTCTTCCAGGGCCAAAGCTGCTTCCTTGGGCGTGGGCCGGTCCCAGGCGCGAGGTCTCCACTTACTTCCTGTTGGAAGGATGGCCCAGTGAGCACCTGCTGGTCCCCGGGCCCCATTGGGGCTGCTCAGCCTCCTGGCCCGGCTCAGGGCCCGTCCCTCCCCCGTCCCGGCCTCCTCGGACCCCCGCCGTCCCACCGCGGGCCTCTGCTCAGACCCTCCTGGCGGCCCCTGACCCAGGCCAGCCGGGGCCGAGGCTGGGGGTGCTCTGCCGGGGACACGGCTCACCTGCTGCCGCACAGGAACACCAGGTTCTGCACCGCGAGCACCGTGGAGGCTTCGTTCTGGCCCGTGACCAGGTGCCGATCCAGGACCACGTGCACGGCGTCCGGCTGGCTGGCTGCAGCAGAGCAGGGCACAGTCGGGGGGGGGCCCTCTCCGGGGGGGTGGTCCCCAGGTAGCCTGTACCCCCCTGGGACTCCCAAGGCTGCACTGGGTGGGGGCAGTGAGGGCCCTCCAGGGATCTGGGAGGAAGCCGCGGCCTGGCCAGGCTCAGCCACGCCTTTCCCAGGACTGAAACCAAGAGCTAACCCTGAGCTCCCTATGCTGAGGGGCTACTAGCATGCCCACTTAACATATGAGGAAACTGAGGCAGACTGCTGTTTGGCAGCTAGTCAGTGCTGGTCTCCCAGGCTCTGGCGCCCCCTGGCGGCGGCCCTTCCCTCCAAAGCCCCTGTGTGGCCCGGGGCCCTGGGGTCCCTTACCACTGAAGCTGGCCCCCGCGTCCTTCACAAAGTCTTCCATGATGATGGGCAGGCTCCCGAAGCCAGGCTGCCGGACGAGCTCACACACGGGGGGCTGGGAAGCCAAGAGGAGGGACCCCTTTGGCGGTGTTTTGGGACAGGGCCCTGCGGGCTGCCCTCCCTCCTCCCCTCCCCCCCAGCTTCCGGAGCCCCCCCAGGTCCTGCCCGCTCCCAGCCCTTGGGGGGACTTACCCCAGTCAGGCTGTAATCCTGGAAGACCCAAGCCTTATCCTCCTTCGTGGCGCAGCAGAGGGCGGCCACACCGTGCCCCACGGCGCAGATGGGCTCTGGAAACCGGAAGCAGATGGTCGTGGCTCAGGCTGAGCCCAGACAAAACCGAGGGGGCCCCGGGGACCTTTGTGTGCCCTGCAGCGCCTGCCAGAGGCATTGTGGGTCACAGCATCCGGCCGGCCAGAGAGAGGCACTTCGTTGGCCAGGGCTGTCTGAGGAGTGGGGGGTGCCCAGGCCACGAGTGTCCATCAAGAGCCTGCCTGTCCCGGGGGAGGGGGCTGCTCCACCTCCAGCCCCACGATCCCTACCCCCTCCCAGCAGCCTCGACCGGGGCCCCGTCCAGGCCCGTTATCCTTCTGGGGAGCTCCCTGCCCCCCATTCCAAGCTCTGTGGAGTTCGCATTTGCACCCAGGACCAGACGCTGCATTTACTTGTGCCGAGTCTGCGCCTAAATGCCCCTCCAAGGGCGTTCCCCCCAAGGTCACCAGGTGCCCACAGTAGGATTCTAAGCCCGCTCCTTCCCACTGAACTGAGGACTCTGCCCCTCCCGGGCTCTTTAATGCCTCAGTTCCCTGACCTGCCCCCTCACTCACTCTGCTCAGTGCTGAAGTGCTCCAAGATCCGGGCCAAGTACCCGCTGTTGGCAAGGTCAGTCAGTGCCCCGGGGCAGCTGGGGATGAGCAGGGCATGGTACCTGGCACCTACAGGGGAAGAGAAGCAAATGACGCCCAGGTGCGCCCAGGGGAGGGACACAGGTGTGGAGTGGGCCCGCACTGTGGGTTCCAGTAACAACAGAGGAGAGCTAGGCCCGGGGGAAGTGAGCGGTTGTGGAAACAGAAGGAAACGGTAAATATTTGCCTAAATGAGAAAATTGTGTTGGGAGAGATCCCGGGCCCAGTCTCACTTGCAGCTCCTTCCATCACTTTCTAGGCAAACCCCAGCACCTTGGCTCCCGGTGAAACTCGTTGCACCACGGGAAGGAGGTCTCCCTGACCCACGGGCGTGCAAGGGGCCGGGCTGTGCCCCCGCTCGGCCCCCGTTCTGAGCTCTGGGCTGGGAAGGAAGCCCCTTACCCCAAATGCTGCCTCTCAGGAAGGGCCGAGGCCTCTGGCCAGGTGCTCAGGGCGGGGCCTAGGCCTGAGGAAGTGCCCCCGGGCCCTTCCTTTCTCCCACTCCCCACTGCAGATTGTCCCTGAGAACCTCGGAGTCACCGCAGACCTGAAGGGTGTCTCACCGTCGATGGACTCCAGCTTGGCAGGGCTGGCGTAGGCCTTCATGCGGAAGTCCTGGATCCAGCGCATATTGCTCTCATTCACACCCACGAAGTCCATGGCCTTCCCCTAGAGGAGGGGGGAGTAATGGCCCCCTGGCTCCACCCTGATGCTTAGGGAGCCCGGGCATCCCCTCCAGGAAGCCCTCCCTGGTCTCACTGCTTTCCCCTTTCCGTCCTGGAGTCCCTCAGGTCCTTGCCAGCATCTCTGGGACTGGGACCGGCCCTCCAGTAAACACAGGGGATCCTCCCCAATGCTGGCCAGCCCTGGGCCCCGCTGACTCGCTCCCCTTCTGCAATGGGCCAGCTGCTGGCGCCTTCTAGGCCTGAGTGCCCCGGATTATATATGCCCCCGTCCTTCCTTCTGACAGCCAGGTACACCCCCAGAGGGCAGAGGCCATTCCAGTTACTGCCGGTAACTGCAGTCAGTGCCCAGCCCAGAACAGGCCCAGAACAGGCCCTAACCAAGGCCATTCCTAAAGGACTGGCTGGCCCTCTCCTGACGGAATGAACCTTCTGAAGTGTCCCCCTGCCCGTGACTCAGCGGCTCAGGGAAGAACTGGCGTGTCCATTCCCCTAGCAGCTGCAGGGACGGACCAATCTCTCGACCCCCTTTGTCAATGCAGTCTGGGAGATCCTGAAGGCAATTTTTCCATCTAGGAACATACAGACCCACCCCCATCTCCCCCTGACACTAGGGAAAGAAAGGAAGTCAGGCCCCTTTGGGGGTGGATGCCCAGGAAACCCACTGCCCCAGAATACAGGACTGGGGCTCCTCCCATCTGCAGGGACCACCCAAAGACCCATTGGCACTTACTCCTGGTGTGGCCACCTGCAAGTTGAAGGCGGCACTGCCCATGGTGAAGCAGTGGAGGAATGAGTGGGCTGACACACCTGTAAAACATGAGAACAGATCAGAAATCCTTGGGTGTGAGGCAGCCCTTGGAGGCCAGGCAAGAGCATCCAAAACACCTCCAGAGCCAGGCTGGACAGATGGGAGCCACCCTCCCCCCTCTTCCAGAGGGCCTTCCCCTCTCAGGGGGCACACACCATCATAAGCTTCCCGAGAAAATGGAAAAGTCAAATAGGAGAAACGGAAAAGTCAATGACAAACAAAATCAATGCAGCAATGATGAAAAGATAGGTGGAAAAAAAAAAATCCATACAGCAAGTTCCTCTGATAAATTTGTAAAAATGAAAGCCATTCGTCAAACGATAAATGGTCAAAAGGAGAGGTGGTTTCAAAAGGAAGAACTCCGACTGTTGCCTTATTTTTAAAAAGTGCTCCTATCACTAGTAATTGGAAAATGACAAAGGAAAGCAACTCTAAAATTCCAACTCACACCCATCAGATCGGCAACACTGACCCTTCAAAACAGGAAAACAACAAAAGCTAGAGGATTAATGAAGGCTTTGGAAAAACAGGCACACTGATTCACTGTTGGGAGAGCTCTAAATTGGTTTAGTCATTCTGGAAAACGACTCGGAACCATGACCCCAAAGTTATTAAGTCCTTCCTCTTTGACCCAACCATACTACTAAGAATAGCTAGCAATAGTAGATCTATTGTTAAATAAACAATAAAACCAAGTGTCATGCAGACAAATGATTTATTTAGTGGAGCATGGGTGGCAAGTACCAGAACTTTAGTTTTTACCCAGTACCCTTTGGAGGGGAGGAAAAACAGGGTGAAAGGGTGAAGACACTTGGCTTCTTACTAAAGAAAGGGAGCTGGAGACAAGGAGGCGAGGAGGAGGCTTGGCTGCAGGACACACTCGCAGGAGACCTAAAGAGATTGGAGAAAGGGGGGAAAGGACCTCCAAGGACACAAACATTCATAGCAGCTCTTCCCATGGTGGCGAACAAATGGAAACTGAGAAGATGCCCATCAACTGGGGAGTGCACAAGTTCAGGGACAGCTAGAGGGCAGCAGAGTGGGCGAGTGGGCTGGGTCTCATCTCCCTGAGTGCAAATCTGGCCTCAGATGCTTCCTAGCTGTGTGACAGTTACTTTTCTGTTTGCCTCAGTTTCCTTATCTGCAAAATGAACTGGAGAAGGCAATGGCAGACCAGGATCTTTGTCAAGAAAATCCTAAATGGGACTCGAAGAGTTGAGCGTGACTGAGAGCAACAACAAAACTGACAAGTTCTGGTGTAAGAAGGTGCTGTAAGAAATGACGCAGGGGATGGGAAGACTTGTGGGTGATGGGGCTAATACAACAACTAACCATGAGTCCACAGGACCGAAGAAGCATCAGGTTCCCACCTCCTGAGAGAGAAGTGATGGATTCAGTGCAAACTGAAGCCTGAGCTTTCGGGACGAGCCCCGAGACTTCATATGACTAAAATATCCTCATGACAAAATTTTCTTTTTTTAATGAGGAAGATTTTTTTTTTTTTTTGATTAGCTGAAAATAAATATGGTAAAATGTAAAAAAAAGAAGCCTCTGTTGTTTCACCAACCCTCACTGGTTGGGGAAGAGTAGAAGCAGGCGCAGTAGATTCTGGCAGAAGTTTGTTCCCCTCTTCACAGGCCCGAGCATTCCCACCGTCCTCCTGGGGGTTCATCAAAAGCCCTTAAACCACATGCCTTGTTTTGCTGGCAGAGAATCATCAGAGAATACTAGGACAAAGAGGCCGGGAGAGAGGCCCAGGATTAGCTGGGAGTTTGTTGAAGGATTAATGAATCACCTCCAATGAATGTGGAGCCAAGAAAAGGGCTAAAAGACTGGGTTGGATTGTTTCTTTTGACAAAAGCTCACCAATGGGCTGATGGGGCCATGGGACACACTCAAGTGCCTATTTCCACTAAGAGTCTGGAGGCGAATTTATAAGACTTAAGGCTGAGCTCATTCTTCCCCAAGCCCCCCTTTCCCCCAAACTTCTCTTGGACTTTGGAGGCCATCGCCCCCTCCAGGTCTCCCAAGGTCCCCACCTAGCAGGATTCACCTTCCGGTGTTCATTCTCCCTTAGAGAAGTCTCCAAGACTTGTCCAATCTACCTCCACTAGGAACCATCTTTCACCCTCGATGCTAGTTCACACTGTGCCCACTCCTCCCCTGGATTATTACAATAAGTTCCTTACTGGCCTCATCTCCTTGGGTGGGAAGGGATGCCACAGGGCAGAGAATGCCAAGCCTGGAGTCAAGGAGACTCATCTGAAATCAAATCTGGCCTCAAATGCTTCCTAGCTTTCTGACCCTGGGCAAGTCACTTCACATGTCCCTAAATTTTCTTATTTGTAAAATGAATAGGCATGACTCCTCCGGTACCCCTGCCAAAAAAACCCAAATGGTGTCATGAAGAGCCCAACATCACAAGGGGCCTCCCTGCCTCCCAACTCCCCACTCTGTCTTCCAGTCAGATGTCAAAGGGATCCCCCTCCGGGCAAGCCCGATCCTACTGCTGCCTACTTGGTACAATAAATTCCAGTGGCTCCCTCTTTTCTCCTGGATCAAATGAAAATTGTCATTTCTAGTTTAAAGCTCTTTACAACTAGCAGCTTCTTACACCTTCCCAGTCTTCATAAATATCACCCCCTCTATGAGTTCCAGGCCTGTCTGCAAAGGCTTACTTGTCCAACTTCACACAAAACGCTTCAGCTTCCACCTCCATGCCTTTGCCTTGGCCATCCCGCGGGCTCTTGGAGGGATGCGCTCCCACCTTCCTTGACTGCCTGCAAGACTCAGCAGGACCCCCACATTGTCTGGGAGGCCTTCCCTGGCTGCACAGGCTCCCCTGTTCTAAAGGGAATTCTGCCCACGTGGTTCCTCTCCCGTCAGAAAGTAAGCTCCTTGAGAGCAGGAACCACGTTTTTGCTTTTCTTTGCAGACCCATGACCTGTACGTATAGTAATAGGTCCAGTAAAAACCTAATAACTAAAAAAACAAAAACAAAAAAACTAACAACTGCTTGTTGAACAACGCACTGATTGTTAAAAGTCTTTCAAAAAAGAGACCTAAGCAAAAACAACATCCAGACTCTGGGAGCCAGGGCCCCCAGAGAGATAAATAGGAAGAGAGACTGGGTCCTGAAAGAAGACCCGACACAAAGAGGGCCTCGGGTTTTGTGTGGGCAAAGAGCTGGAAGTGGCGGGACTGCCCTGGGCTCCGTGTGGAGACTCCTGAGCTGATGAGGAGAGCAAAGCAGGAGGGCAAGTTATTGACAGTGGGTGGCAACATTGTAGCAAATGCTTAGATACATTGTTCAACACATAATGAAACATGTTATCTGCCTTTAGCCCAGGAGCTGTCAGAGCAGAGTGGAGCCTGGCTTCTTTCTCTCTCTGTGTCTCTGTCTCTGTCTCTGCCTTTCTCTCTCTCTCCATCTTTGCCTCTCTCTCTCTGTCTCTCTGTCTCTCTGTCTCTCTCTCTCTCTCTCCATCTTTGCCTCTCTCTCTCTCTCTCTCTCTCTCTCTCTCTCTCTCTCTCTCTCTCTCTCTCTCTCTCTCTCTCTCTCTCTCTCTCTCTCCATCTTTGCCTCTCTCTCTCTCTCATCTCTCTCCTCATGTTTCTCTTTCTTTTGGGAGGAGGGGACAGAGAAGAACTAACTCTGGAATCTGCTTTTCATGATTATATCTATTGGGTTATTTACAAATTTCAACCGATTTTATATTTACCAATTATATTTAATGATAGTTTTTTCCACACATTTTTAAAATATTTGGTTATAAAAGCTTTTTCCTCCCTCTCTCTTTTCCCTCCCTCTTCTCCAAGACAAAAAAGCAGTTTGTTTATATATATATATATATATATATATATATATATATGTAACATTTTCATATTAGCCAGTTCTATTAGTAATGGATTTCTTCTGTCTTCTCACTAAGTGGGAGGAGAGGAAAGGAAAAGAGAGGGGGAACAATTAGACCTGAAAATAAAACTGGAAAAATAAAAATAAAAGACAAAATGAGGAAAAGGAAGACTCCTCCTGCTCAGGTGGATGGAGCCAATAAGTGAATGCCGAGGGACCTCAGTGACCTGCTGTTATTCTGTCCAGAGGGAGAGTGACCTTTGAAAGAATCAACATGCGTCACCGGGGACTTGATATCCGAGATAAGGAAGATAGGAAGGGAGCAGAGGGCCCCTGCATGTCTCCTGTCTCAGGTGAACTTCATCCCTGACACACAAAGGCCAGTGGGAGAGGCTGACTGGTGGTACCCCTAGGCAGGGACCGTGGCTCAGAAAAGGGGACACGGGACAGGGACCCAGGGCAGAGAGGATAGTGAGTGTGAAAAGGAGAGCTGGGGAGCCAGCCTTGGGTTCTCGCAGGACTTAGGCCCGGTGATTTCCACCTAGATGGGCTTCAGCTGAGCCATCTTTCTCTGGGGGGAGGTGACCACATCTGGCCCAACCCGTACCAAAGCTTAACTGAGGCTCTCAGACCCTGTTGCTCTGGACAAAAGGGAACAATAGGGCTAGAGTTCAGAGCTGCTGGATGGCACAGCCACAGTAATGGCAGCCGCCATTTCATAGCGTTCTCAGGTTTGCAAAGCCACAGTCCTGGGAGGGAAGTGCTATTATTTGCCCCGTGAATAGATGAGGAAACTAGGACTGGGCAGGGGCCTTGTCTAGGGTCACACAGCTTATGGTGGGGGGGGGGCAGGGATCTGCTCCACCAAATGCTACCTGGACGTCCTGGGAGGCCTTTGTGGCCCAGGAAGGGATGGGTTTAGCCCCAACTGGTTTTCCGCCTGTCTGGACACACGTGCTCAGACCCGCCGAGGAGCTAGGCCGAGCTCCTGGGCCACCAGTGGGCCTGAGTGGTTGGGGAGGCACCCACCAAGATCACAGCCTTGGGGAGCCCATCACATGTGAGTAAAGGGCCAGCTGCAGAGAACAGGTCCTGTCTTATTTATGTTTGGTTTTGTTTAGGTTTCAGTCCAGAGCCTGAAGTCAGGAAGTCCAGAGTTCCAGGCAAGAGCCTCCCACTTCCCAATCTGTGTGATCCTGGACAAGTCATTTCAACTCTGCCTGCCTCAATTTCTTCATCTGTAAAATGGACATAATAATAGCACCTCCCTCCCAGGCTGTGGCAAAGCTCAAAAGAGATATTTGTAAATCTGTCAGCACAGTGCCAGGCCCACGGGAGGAACTTAACAAATGCTTCTTCTTTCCCTCCCCCCTCCATCATTTAGTTTCCCAACTTTGCAAGTGGGAAGTGATAATTACTGCTTGTTAAATTGACAGGAAAGACCTCAGGGCCAGCATCTGGACCAGAGTATCCTAGAGCTTCCGGGGTTCTGCTGGCCCCGAGGAAGGAACAGGGGTTAGGAACCCAGGGCAGAGAGATCAGGTTCCGGCCGCCGGCCTTAATAAGAGGTCTTGGGTTCACAGTGGACGGTCGCTGGCCAGGGCTTTCTGGGCAGTTGGACCTGCTTCCTGAGGTCCTTCCCGGCCTGAAACTGTCACTAGGAAAGCTTTTGCTAGAAAAATGGCCCGATCACGTGGCTGCGGTTCATATGGCTGAGGCCGACTCCACAGGAGGAACAGGCCGGAGCCAGCAGGGCCTTCACAGGACTGCCATTTGTTGGGTCAAGGCCCCTGATGAATCTGGAAGCCCATACGCTGGGGCTGAAGGGCCCGGACACATCCAGTCTAACCGGGAGGCTCGGGCTCGGGTCCCCATTTCTCTCCGGCTGTTCCGTGGGGCCCGGGGTGGCGGCCCCCTTAGAAAGATGAGCTAACTGAGGCTCAGCCACGGGAAGGACTTGTAAGTGCGGTGGGCGGCCTAAGAGGTCTAACTCGAACTGGCAACGGGGGCAAAGGACGGGGCGCGGGAGGGACGAGGGAGGGGGAGGAGGGGAGGACGGGAGGACCGAGTGGAGATCCGGGCCGGGGCCGGGATCCGGATCTCTTCCCGACCCCGGGGCTGGGGGGGCCCATCCCCAGTGGGCGCATGGGGTCCCGCGGAGGCGGCCCCCGAAGCCCGGCCCCGGCCGATGACTCACCGCGGGCGGCGGCGCTGGCCACGATGAGGCAGGCGGGCCGGCTGGGGAGCCGCTCGGACGCCATGGTCACAGTCTCCGCCTCCTGCTTCGCCCCGCCCACCCCACCCGGACACCCCGCCTGTCGGCGCAGGCGCCGCTCCTGGAGCCGGGGTCACGTGGGGCCCTTCGGTCCCGCCCTCCGGGCTGACCTTCCCTCCCCCTCCTGCTCCGTTCGCTCCCCTGGGTCCGGCTCCTTTCCCTGAAGAGGGATCGATCCAAAGGCGGCGCCGCCCGAGTGAGGCTGGCCGAAGGTCTCCGAGCCAGCCTCCCCGCCCCCGGCCCGGCCCGCCCAGTCCATGCGCCTCGCGGGTGGCGGGGCCGGATCCAGGGGTTAAAGTTCATCCGCCCGCTCCCCGCGGCGCTTCCTTTGGGAGCGTTTTGGTGCAAAGCCCAGCGATTCCTAGGGGCCTCTGAGCAGGGAGGGAGGGGGAGGGGGGGGAACATGACCCGGGCCCGGGCAGAGGGCGGCCTGGAGCCGAATCCGGGACTCGGAGAGACCTGCACTGAGCAAGGGGACCGGCCCTCATCTCGGACCTGGCCTCCTGCTCCCCTCTTTGGCCTCCTCGTGGGTGGATGGGGAGAGAGCCAGACAGAGAGAGGGGGCAGGGTCAAATGCAGACAGACAGACAGACTGCCTGGGCACCTCCCGTGGGCCAGGCTCCCCAGCTGGGTCCTAGTTGCAAGGTCAGCCCTGCCCTCAAGTTGCTTAGCCTCAAACAGCAGATTAGATTGCTGGGAGAAAGCAAGGGGGGGCCCTGGGACATCAAACCCCCAGATCTGGCGATGGCCCCCCACTCCTGACAGAGGGAGAAGGAAGCAGCACCAGGTTTAACATTCTGGGGCTCCCAGTTCCCCAAGACTGCCACTGAAGCCGGGAAATTCAGACCCTGCCCCTTGGAAGGAAAGCTGGGGCAAAGCGGATAGCGGGCTGAAAAACAGCCATCACCCTGCTGGCAAAGGGGTCGGCCCGGGGTCTTCTGGGGGCACCGCGTGGCTGGGAGAAGGGACCAGGAGGAAAACTGAGCCCACGTGACTGAGGCTGAAGGAGCCTCTGGAAAGTCCCTTGGCCAAGATGGAAGAAATTCAGCCGGACCACTCGCCAACAAGACCAGTACTGACGCTGAAATCCTCTGGCCACATGAAGGGAAAATGGTCTCGTCAGAAAAGTCCCCGGTGTTGATGTTGGGAAAGACTGCAGAGAATGAGATGGTGCTTCTGGACAGAGCGGAGGACAGAAGGGCCTGGAGTCCATGGGGCCAGGAAGAGTCAGGCAAGACTGAGCTCTCCCCTCCCTCTAGGTCTTCCTCCACAAGGGCCGCCATATTGATGTACAAAAAGCACCCGTCTGACCACGTCATAGCCTGCTCAAAAAGCGCCAGTGGCTCCTCGTTCTAGGATCCAGCACAGCCTCTGGCTTGGCACTGAAAGCCCTTTCTCTTGGGGTGCAGTCAGCCTGGTCAGCCTCCGCCACTTCACTTCCTGGCCTGGCTGTCTGGGCCTTGGGATTGGTTCAGGCCATGCCTGTCCCATTTCCCTGCTTGCTTCTGTTTCGATTGGGAGAATCCCTTTGTGGTTTGTCCTTCATTTTGAGGAGCACCAATGACACAGGTGGTGTCTCAACTTGCATTGGACTCCAGAGGTCAGAGCAGCCCTCTGTGTCAGCCTCACTCTCTCTGTCGGGGCCATTCCAGTCCAAGGGCAGCACAGGGTAGGGGGGGATGGCCCAGGATGCAGCAGATGCCTTTGGCATCTTGGATGTCTGAGCAAGGGCCTGCTTAAGCCTCCTCTGGCTGCTGGAACAAACTGTCCTCATCTCCCCGTTCTTCAGGGGAAGTCTTCCCCTACCTTTCCTGCCTCCCCTACTTCCCTTGCCTCCCCTGCCTCCCCTTCCCCACCTCACTGCTGGGTTTGAGGCCCTCTGCTTACCCTCCACCTGGTCTGGCTGCTCAGCTAAGGTGTTTCTCCCAAGGTGGGGCCTCCAGCCTGCTGCTGCTGGGAGAAAAGCCAGTTCCTCTCAAAGCCCTGCCCTCCCGCCCCCAGACAATTGGAATATAAGCTCTGTGAGGGTGGGGGGGATTGCTTTTCTCTTTGCCAGAAGCACAAAGCAGAGGCTAAATAAGCTAGTGGGTGCCCATCTGGGTTCCCAGCTCTGGATATTCCCAGGTTATCCAGTCTCCCAGAAGTGAGCCCGGGATTCCAGCTGTGCTTGGACATGGCTGGCTGAGCAGTAAGGAAGGATACACCAGGGACTATTCCCTTCCCCTCCTCCTTTTGTTCATTCCCGACCTCCAGGTTTAGGGATGGGAACGCTTACCCACGCCAGCACACTCTGGAGACCATCCAGTTGGTTCTTTAGCAGAGGAACTTGGGCTAGGAGCTACAGGACTTTGAAGGTCATTTAATAGCTAGCCTCATTTTACTGGAGGGCACCATAGTGCCCAGAGCCCCAGCCTGAAGTCAGGAAGCCTCATCTTCCCGAGTTAAAACCTGGCCACCCTTACAAACTGTGTAACCCTGGACTAGTCACTGCACCCTGTTTGCTTCAGTTTCCTCATCTGTAAAATCAGCTGGAGAAGGAAATGGCAAACCTGTATCTCTGCCCAGAAAACCCCAAATGAGGGCATGAAGAGTCAGACACGACTGCACCCCAGCACCTCGTTTTATAGATGGGGTACTGAGATCTAGAAACTTACTCAAGACCACTCAGGGGTCTGACCTGGAAAAGGAACTTGGCTCCTTTGACTCAAATGCTGTCTCCCCTTTCCTTTGGGCTGCTGGGCAGAGAGGACCTTGGAAGTGCTTGGGAACCTCAGGCCCAAATTGACCTCAAGGCATTCTCTCTTCCCGTTACAACAGAAACCTCATCCTGGTGTTTGGGCAGGAGAAAGGTCTGGAGAAGGTCCAGTAATGGCCTGGCCTCTCAAGACAAGTGAGAACCTGCTTCTCTTTCCCCTTCCTGGGAGAGCCACAGCTGAAGGAGCAGACAGATGGAGGCTGTTCCCCTGGCCCTCTGACCTTCTTCATCTTCCCTAGGGGCCCAGATAATCCAGGATAACTGTCCCTTCATACATGGAAGGCCTCCTGGAAAGCTCAGGGTTCAGAAGGAGAGAAACTATCAGGGAATCATTGAGTGGCCTGTTGTGAAATCACTGGGAGCCAAAGGGCAGGGCCCAGTGTGGCAGCCCTGCAGGCAAGGGGGCAGGGGGCCAAGTCCTTCCTCCCTTAAGGGAGCTTCACTTCCTCCTCTCCTTGTAGAAGGCTGGGAGCATTGTGGGAAGCTCTGCTCACTCTGGCCTGATATGGCCAGCAGAGCCTGCCAAAGGTGGTTCCTGGTGCCCTCCAGGCCTGGGTACACTCACCCAGCCATCCTTGACTAATTGATTTTTATTTTGTCTGGTACTTGAGAAACACCAACAAAACCTAATGGATTTGCATACACAAAGAATGGCAAAGAGGAATAGATAGGAAGGAAGGGAGGGGAATAAGATACATAACACATTCTCAGGTACTGCCCTCCCTGCCCTCCCTTCCGGGGCCCCTCTTACTTCCTTCTGGGTGGTTTCTAATATTTCTTGAGTGATTTTTCTTTCATTGGGTATAACACCTGCTCAGGCTCATTCTCCCAATCTCAACTTCTCTCTCACTCTTTCCCCCCCACTTAATATTATATATTTCTCTTCAATTACATGTAAAGAGAGTTTTCAACATTTAGTTTTGAAAAATTTTGAGTTCCGATTTTTTTTCTTTCCCTCTCTTTCCCGTCTCCCCAAGACAGAAAACAATCTGATGTAAGTTATAACTATACAATCATATTAAAGATATTTCCACATTAGTCATATTGTGAAAGAAAAATCAAAACAAAAGGGGAAAACTATAAGAAAGGGGGGGGAAGTGGAAAAAAAACAACAACAACACAGTATGCTTGTTCTGCATTCGCTCTCCATGGTTCTTTCTTTGGAATTGTCTTGCTGAGGAGAGTTAAGTCTACTATAGTTACCACATAATCTTACTGTTACTATGTACAATAATTCTGCTCACTTCACTCAGCATCAGTTCATGTAAGCTTTTCCAGGCTTCTCTGAAATCCACCTGCTTATCATTCCCCCCATTAAGAGTATTTTATTTTTTCTAAATATATGTAAAGATTGTTTTCAACATTCATTTCTGTGAGATTTTATGTTCCAAATCTTTTTTCTCCCCTCCTCCCCCACCTCCCCCTCTCTGAGACAGCAATCTCATAGATGTTAAATATGTACAATCCTACATATATTTCCGTATTTGTCACATTGTGCAAGAAAAATCAGACCAAAAGGGAAAAAACTCTTAAGAAAAAAAAAAAAACAACAATAAAAAGGGTAAACATACTGTGCTTTGATCTAGATTCAGTTTTTAGCTCTTTCTCTGGATTCGGATGGCAATTTCCATCCCAAGTCTTTTGGAATTGTACTGGATCTCTGCTTTGCAGCTGCTCATCACAGAACCTTCTTATAGAACATATCCCATGACCGTCCTTTCATCATTCCTTAGGACACAATAATATCCCATCATACTTATATCCAGCTCTAGCAGCTCAGTGAGACTAAGTTGGAGAAAAAGTACCTAGTTACATTAATAAATGGAGTTTCCTCCCACGAGACAACTCAGGATCTCGTTCCTGATCCCATGTTCACACATAATGATTATTTAATGCATATCCTCTAATTGAGAGCCACCCTCTTGGTTTCCAGTTTCTGCCTTTACAAAATGTGCTGCTACAAATACTTTTGAACATAATAGTCCCTTCATTTTTTTCTTTTAATAAGATTTGTCCTCCCTCCCTTCTTTTCTTCTTTCCTTTCCTCCCTCCTTCTTTCCTTCTTTCCTTCCTTCCTTCCTTCCTTCCTTCCTTCCTTCCTTCCTTCCTTCCTTCCTTCCTTCCTTCCTTCCTTCCTTCCTTCCTTCCTTCCTTCCTTCCTTCCTTCCTTCCTATTATATATATATTTCTTTTTGCCCAGAGAGCAGGTTGGTTTTTTTATAGTAATAATTTTATTTATTTTGAATATAAATTGCTTTATGAATCATGTCGGGAGAGAAAAATGAGAATAAAAGTGAAAAACCATGGGAGAGATAAAAACAAAATAAAGCAAGACCAAAATACCAGAAAAGAGAAGTGAACACAGTGTGTGTTGATTTATATTCAATCTCCACAGATCTTTTTCTGGCTGCAGATGGCATTTTCTGTCCAAAGTCTATTGGGACTGCTTCGGATCACTGACCCGCTGGGAAGACTTTCCCAGTTGATCATCGCCCATGCTTGCTGCTACAATGTACATTGTATTCCTGGTTCTGCTTGTTTCACTCTCCAGGCCTTTCTAGAATCAGCTTGTTCATCATTTTTATAGAACAATAATAGTCCGTTACCTTCATGTACCACAACTTGTTCAGCCATTCCCCACTGATGAGCATCCACGCCTCTTCCAGTTCTTTGCTACGACAAAAAGAGCTGCTGCTGCAGACATGTCTGCTCCTGTGGGTCCTTTCCATCCTTTATGATTTTCTCCAGACACAGACCCAGTAATGTCACTACTGGCTCAAGGGTATGCACACTTTGCCAGCCCTCGGGGCAGAGTTCCAGATTCAGAGAGCTGATTGTTAAACATTGCCCACCTGGCTGGTAGTAAAGCACAGATGGGGCCCAGAGGCTTCTGCTGAACCACTGCTACTCTTACCTAGTACTTGTCACAGAACATACTTTCTGAAGGGTCGGAGTTGGGAATCGCTGGTGAGTTCAGTGGCGGGCAGGTGAAGGTGGCTCCAGAAATGGTTCCAAGCTCACCAGAGCTAAGGAGGGGAGGAGGCTCAACCTGTTCCCTGAGGAGAGGCCAATTAGCCCTTTGGGTCTCCCTTCCTCTCCTCTCAGCAGGGAATGCTGCCCTGCTGGCTGTAGCTCCAAGCTGGGCTTTCTTGGGGGCAACATGGGGCGGGGCTTGGCCATGGGCTGGCATGCCATTGGGACCCTTCTGGGCTGGGCGTCCCTGGGCATTTCCTCACCCGGGGCCCTCTGCTTGGAGTGCCCACCTCCCAGGGTGATTCAAAGCTCCTTTCTATGAGGTGCTCTCAAACCCTGGCTGCTGTGCTGTGATGTTGGAGGCTCTTCACCCCTCTGGGCCTTCTAGAATCAGAAATCATTTCCACTGGGACAGAATTCAGAGAGGATAGAGCCCGATCCAGCTGGGGAAACTGAGGCCCAGAAGTGGGGAGGGACTTGCTTGAGAGTCCGCAGAGTCAGGCTCTCTTTTGACTCCTGTGGAGCAGAGATCAGCAGGCACCCAGTTCAGATCCTGGCTCTTTGACCTCTACCTCTGGTCCTGTCACAAGGTTATTAGGCCTTAGTGGGAAAGAGTCCTCCCTTGGAGGACAGGGAAGGCCTTGTGAGGGAGAGAAGCTGGAGCGTGCTCTGAAGGGCTGACTGCACTCGAGAGGCAGATGGGAAGAAGGAAAAGATGTCCGGGGGGCAGTGAGGCAGGAGGAAGCTTGGGGACAGAACTGCCTGACTTGCTGAGGGCTCTGGGAGGGAGGAGAGAGAAGGGCTGGGGGCTGAACCTGGGGAGCTTCCCCATCTAGGGCTGGGACAGGCCCACATAACCCAAAGAAACCAAAGAGCACCCCTTCTCTGGAGCCTCTGGGCTGAGGGGATGGAGAAAAGGGGCTGCCAAGGGGCTTCTGACTCCTCAGTCTGGCAGGCAGGTTGGCCATTCCCATGGGGTCTCTATGTCACCCCCCCCAACCCAGTTCCAGTATTTCTCCTTACCTGGGAAGGCCTGGGGAAGCCTCCTGCTTCCTCCACAAAGGGCCCATCACTATCCAGAGTTTGGCGCTGGGGGCCTTGGGGCTTTTGGTCTCCATTTCTCCTTCCAGCCAGTCTGCCATTGGGGGGCCTTTATCTGTGGGTTCCTTTTGTGGGGTATTATCTCCTCTTGGTGCTGTTTGCTCACTCAGAACCAAGATGGGAACCCCAAAAGAAGGAGGAGGGAGGTGGAGATGGGCTTGGGCTTGGAGGGGGGAGATGGAGACAGGGTCAGGCTTGGAGGGGGGACAAAGAAGGTGGCAAACAGCCGGGTGGGCTGGCCTGGCCCAGTCTGGGGCAGGCGTCCAGGGGAAGGCAGAGAATGAGGCTGTTTTCTTTCTACAGAATTGAAACGGAGACCCTGAGAGAACTGCGAAGCTGCCCGAATGAAAGACAGCATTAATTCGGAGTCCAGTCCACTCGGGAGCACCGCTGGAGTCTGGCAAGGTGCCACATGGCTCCTGGGGAAGTGGCTTGGGAGGGGGGAGAAATGGAGGCCGGCAACGAGCAGAAACAGTGATCGCTTTTTACAGATGAAATCACGATGTTTTCGAAAACTAACCAGCCAACCAAAAAAGTCACGGAAATGTAACTTCAGCAGCGTTTGCAGGGTACAAAATGAATCCACAAATCATTAACCTTCTGTGTGTAACCAAGAAAACCACCAGGAAAAGTGAGAAAGAGAAAATGCATTTGGAATAACTACAAAAGCTATAAAATATTTGGGAGTGTGTCTGCCAAGATTCATCCAGGAACTAGAGGGAACTGACTACAAGAGGTGATCTACATTCCTGGAGAAATAATGGTTGCTCATAGGTAGCTTGAGCTCAGGTAACAAAAAAGCCAGTAAAATCCCCATTAGTGCCAATAGATCGTCTACCAAAGGGCTGTTTTATGGAGCTAAAAAACCAGTGAAGAAATTCATATGGAAGAACCAAAAGTCAGGAATCTCAGGGTAACAAGAGAAAAGTGGGAAGGAAGAGGATCTCCCAGCACCAGTTCACAAACTCTATTACAAAGCAATTTTTATCAAAATTATTTGGCAGCAATTAACAAATAAAGAAGTCAGTCGGAACTGATTAGATACACAACAATGGGGCAGCTGGGCGAGGCAGTGGATAGAGCGTCAGGTCTGGAACCAGGGAAATTTGGCCTAAGACACTTACTGTGGGACCCCAGGCAAGTCACTGTACCCCATTTGCCTCAGTCTCCTCATGTATAAAATGAGCTAGAGAAACAAATGGCAAACTCCTTCAGTATCTCGGCCAAGAAAATTCCCAACAGAGTCATAAAAAGTCAGATACAACTGAAAAATGACTGAACAATAACATACAAAAGGAAATGAATTCAGCAGCATAAAAAGCCAAACTCACCCTACACCCAACGATTCCAATTACTGGGGAAAGGATTCACTAAAAACTGTTGGAAATACTGGAAGGTAGTTTAGCACAAATTAGGTATAGACCTACATTTCATGTCATCTACCAAAACAGACATCAAAAGGATATATAAAGCAGACATAAGACGTGACATTAGTGGAACACGGAAGAAATTAATTACCTTTCTGATTTATGGATGGGGAGAGGGAAAGCTAGGTGACACAGTGGAATGCCAGCCCTGGAATCAGGAGGACCTGAGCTCAAATGTGGACTCAAACACTCATTAGCTGTGTCAGCAAGGGCAACTTACTTCACCCTGATTACCTATTTAAAAAAATATAATGCGGATTTTGATTTTAAAGCTGAAAATATTTTGCACGAATTTAATGGTATTAAAATTAAAAAAGAAATAGGTGGTTGGAGAAAAAAACAAAAAACAAAACTTTGTGGTCATCTTTTTCTGAGAAAGGTCTCCTATTAAGAGCTTTAATGGACCTGATTTAAATTGATCAGATTAGGAGGCGTTTCCCCAAATAGTCAAAGGCTATGAAAGGAAGACCTCCAAAGCCATCAAAAGCCACAGGAAAAAGGCTCAGATCCCCGGGAGTCAGAGAAATGCAAAGTCTGAGCCACCACCGCGCCCTCATCACATGGGCAAAAGTGACAAAGGAGGAAAACGCCGAATGTTGGGGGGCAGGAGGCACCAGTACCCACTGGTAATGAATGGGAACTAGTCCGGGATCCGGAAAGCAATTCAGAACGGTGCTCCCGTTCACCGGACTATAAAACTCCCAGCTCCCTCCCTGCAAAAGGTCAGGCAAAACTCCACATGCAAACGTGGATGGTAGATGGACGCATGGTGGATTTAGCGGCTCTTTGACGGATGGTGGATTTAGCGGCTCTTTGACGGATGGTGGATTTAGCGGCTCTTTGACGGATGGTGGATTTAGCGGCTCTTTGACGGATGGTGGATTTAGCGGCTCTTTTCCGAGTGGCCCCAAACTGGAAACCGCGGGGGTGAAATGACCAAAAGTGTGATGTGTGAACGTGATGGGACGTTGTGGAGCTCTCACAAATGACAAAATGGCCCGTTTCCGAGGAACTGGGGGTGACCTCTATGAGCTGATGCAGCAAAGTGAGCAGGGACGGTTCGTGTATTTAACTTCACTTTGCCTCAGTCCTTTATCTGGAGCAACAGCAAAGTCCACAGAAGGAGGTAATAGTTCCAGTCCACTCTGCCTGTATGAGCCCTCACCTGGAGCGCTGTTTTCTGTTCCTGGGGTAGAAGGGGCTGGCCACGTGTAACTCGGAGAAGCAGAGGGGAGGGAGGGGAGAGAGCACGTTTGGTCAGGTACTTAAGGAAAGGATGCAATTATTTAGTGACAGAGGCAGTTCTTGGCCCAGACTGCCTTAGATATGGAATCTGGGGTCCCCAAACGGCTTGTCCTTGGGTGATGAGGTTCCAGACAAATCAGGGAGGATGGAGACAGTCAGCACCTGCCAGGTAGTGGCCAGAGAGGTCAGGGACGGTGGGGGAAGGGCGGGAGGGATGTGCGGATTGCAGAAGCTCACTAGCACGGAGGAGCCAGACCTAGAGCAGGGGCTTTAAGTGCAGGCCTCCCTGAAAAACGGGGGGAGCCGCCATCAGAGAGCTGCCTGGAGAGGCGGGAGCTGCCCCTGACCTGAGGGCCCCGTCTCACTGACTCAGTGCAGGGAAAACCAGCCTCCCAACCCGGCTCTCCCTGGCTCTCCCCCGGTTCACGAGGCCTTCTGACTTACCGGCTGTGCAAATGACTCGACCTGCCTCAGCTTCAGTTTTCTTGTCTGTAAAATGGGCATAACAGCATGGACCCCCGTTAACTCTGTTGTGCGGCTCAGATGGGGGAGGGGGTGTGAGGTGAAGCACTTTGGAAAGCATCAGGGCCACGTTCACTATGGTTACCACTGCAGGAGGAAGAGGAGGGCCCTGGCCGGCCCGGAGGAAGGCCGCTCCAAATGAGCCCGGGAGATGGGAGGGCGCGGGGAGGGGCATTTCTGCTGCTTTCCTGGGTTTGAAGTGGGGCCGGTGGGCGGCCGGGAGCAAGGGGGGTGAGGGCGAGCCAGGAGGCCGCCGGGACCGAGGACGGGGCATTTCCCAACGGGGGCCGGGCGGCCCTGGAAGGTGGCGAGTTCCCATCAGGGGAGGCTTTCACTTGGCGCCCGCCTCCTCTGGGAAGCCCTTCGGGATTACGCTTCAGCGTTCCCTCCCCCTGGTATTTATTTCGCGCCCAGGGGGACGAGCTTGTCGGACAGGTTCCCTCCCCCCCCGGGGGGGGGGCAGGGCCGGGCTCTTCCAGCGGGTCACACAATCCGCTCGGGGCTCGGAGCGGCGGAGGGACGCGGCCCACGCCGGCTGGAGCCGGGGACGGAGAGAAGGGGCGCTCCCCGGAAGCCGCCATTTCCGGTCTCGGCCCTCCTCGGGCGGCGGTCTCAGGCGCGGGCGCCCCCCCCGGGGCGCGGACAGATCTGGGAGCCTCCCGACTTAGACAATATAGAGTTTATTTCAGACAAACTCGCTCTGGGCCGCCCGGAGGCCAAATCCTCGGCACCTCGAGCCCCCCGCGCCCGGGGCCCCCGCGCCCCAGAGCCCGCCCGCCCAGCGCCGCCCGGACGGACTCAGGCACGCGAGCGCACGCACGCGCACACACACCCCCTCACACACACCGCGGGGGAGAAGCTAATACTAGATTCCGCTGGGGAGGGGGAGGGGCGGCGGGAGGGGGGCGGGGCCGGGAGAAGCAGCAGCTCGAGGCTACCTTATATTTCAATCTAGTATTTCTAGTCTATCGGCATTATTGCATGTATACGCTTGTTTAAAGTCGAAGTAAAGAGGAGACTGGGGGGCGGGGTGCCGGTCACGGCCCGCGGGGGGCTGCAGCGGCTGGGGGGGGAGTGGGGAGGGAGGAGGCCGGGGTGGGCGGGGCCGGAGCTGGGAGGCCTCCCTCCTTCCTGGCGGGCGCTGTCCGAGGTACGCGGCGCCCGCCTCCTGCGGCCAGGCGTGGTGACCCTCACGCGGGGAGGGGCGGGGGTGGGGGACGGCCAGTTCTCAGAACTCCCAGCTGGGGGGGGGCAGACCCCCGGCCGGCTCACTGGGGCTGGGATCGGCGGATCTTCCTCGGCCCCGACGGGACTCCCTCAGCTCCTGGCCCCGCCCCCAGGCTGGCTGGTCCCCCCACCGCGCACCCCCAACATTTTGTTTCTGGGACGGTTGGGGGGGCTCTCTGCAGACCCCCGGGGGAAGGGAACGCCCACCCAAGAGACGGGAGGCAGGCCCTTCCCGCCCGGGGCAGCCAGCCTGGGCTCCGGCCTCTCCTCCCCCAGCTTCCCCTTCCTCCCTGCCTCCTCTCCCCCCTTCCCCTCTCCCCCTCCTCTGCTTCCTGGTTCCCCTTCCTTTGGGGGGGTTAAAGGCGGTTCTCTCTCCCTACCTCCCAGGGAAGGACGGTACTTCCGGCTGTGGTCCTTTCCAGTCCGCCCCCCCCACCGCCCACCACACCTGGGGCTCACCGTCGCCCCCACCCTGCCCTCCGTCTTTCCCTCAGGCTCCCGCCTGGTCCATGACTCCCCCCAGCTCTGCGGGTCTTCTGGCTGTCCAGCCTCCGCTTGGCACCCAGAGAGAGGTCTGGCAAAGGAGGCGTCTGGAGGCGGGGCTCAGAGGCGTGGAGGCCAAGGGCGCCCGCATCTAGCCCCAGAGGGGCCCCGAAAGCTGCTCCCCCGCTCACCTGGTCCCCAGCTGCTTCTGCCCAAGCCCTTTGCCCGGGGGAAGGGGGGAGGAGAGGTCCTGGTGCGAGGGGGGGGCGGGGGGGGGGCGAAGTTAGGACTCCCCAAGCTCTGGACATTGGGGGGGGGGCTCCAGGAGACAGATAAATGTCTGAAGACTCTGGGCCACACGTGGCTATTGTGGCATCCTCAGGAATGGGCAGCGGAGACACACAGAGGCACCCCAAACAGGCACAAGGACCTAGAAGCTTGGCCGTACACACGCCCCTTTGGGCAGGGCAGCTGTCAGCCCCCCCAAAGCCCTCCAGCCCCTCCCAGGCTGGGAGTCACCGTCAGGCCCCTCGCCTGGCACTTCCTGCCTCTGCCAGCCTTCCCCAGGACCGGCGCCCTTCCTCTCATCACCTAGCCCAGCTAGCCACGACCTGACAGAGAGGAGCAGCCCCCAGGTCCCACCGGGCTCTGTCCCGGAGGCGGGGGAACCAGGGCCTCGGCCCGCCCACTCCCTGTGACAGGAGCCTGTCCTGGAACCAGCCCCCCTGGACCTGACTCACCGTTCCCACCCCCAGGTGCCGGGACCGCCCGGGGAGCTGAGGGAGAGCGAGGGGAGAGCGAGGGGAGAGCGAGGGGCGCCCGGTTAGGGGTTTGTACACCGGGGTGGAGAGAAGGCGTGCGCGATGCAACGTGGGGGCCGGGAAGGGCCTGGCAGGCGAGAAGCAGGAAGGAGGGACACTCTCAGAGGCGCTGCAGGGAGCAGAAGGATCCCGGGGCCCCCCGGAAGCCCTGCCGGCCTCCCTGCTGCCTGAGCAGCCAGCCGCTCCGCTGTCTGTCTCTATGCAGATATAGATATGGATATGGATGTAGAATATGTATATATGTATAGTTACAACAGAGAATCTCCCCGGGCATGCACTGGTTTCCAAAGAAGCTGTACAGGGGGCTGCCGACCCCCACGCCCCCTTCCCCACAGGGGCAGCATTATTTTTTCCGGGCCAAGAAAGCCACCCCCAGAATCACTGCCAGGGCGGCCACGGCCACGCCACCAGCCAGGAGCAGCGGCTTCAGGTTCTCAAAGGTGCCGGGGCCTCCGGCGGGGGAGGCCGCTCCCTCTTCCTCGGCGCCGTCTCCGGGGCCCTTGGGCTCCGAGCCGGCAGGGGGGCTGGGGGCCGCCGGGCCTCCTGGGTTGGGCTTCAGGTTGCTGTGGCTGTTGAGTAGGGCTGGGTCAGCGGGCGCCTGGGCCTTCTTGGGGGGCGCTGGAGGCGTGGATGGCTGCTCTCTCTTCTCTGGAGTCTCCTTCTTCTCAGCCTTTGCCGAGGGGGCCGCGGGAGCTGTGGAGGGCTTGGACTCAGGCTTGGGCCCGCTAGGGGCTCTCCCCTTGGCCTCCATTTGGGCTGGGCTAGCCTGGACGGCCTCACTAAGGACTTCGGGGATCGGCAAGGGCGGGTCTGGAGGAGCGCGACTGTGCCTCAGGCCAGAGGGTCCCTGGGCATGGCCCAGAACCTGGAGAAGAGGCAGGGAGTGAGTCATCGCTGGCACCCGCCGAGACCTCTGACCTGCCTCTCTGCTCCGCCGGACTAGGAGCCAAGGGCTGCTCTTGCCTTAATGGCCAGACCCCTCGCCCCTTCGGGCTTTCCAGTGTCCTGGCCGAAATCCTTGGCAGAGCTTCTGCCGGGGCAAGGGCAGCTGGGAGCCTGGGGGCAGCTGAGAGGAGCCTGGGGGGGACTGAGCCCTACTGGGCTCCGGAGGATGCTCTCCAAGGCAGACTCCTTCGCAAGGGGGGAAGGGGGGGACGCTGGCCCTCGGCCATCCCTGCTCCCTACCTCTCTGCCGAGCACTTTGCTTCAGCCCAGGAGAGGACCTGTTTCCCCAGATGTTCCAGCTGGTCCCCCTTTTAGGTAGGGAGCTCTATAGTCCTAGGTACCAGTAGAGGTTCCCCATACTCTTAACCTTGAGCCAATCGAGGTATGGCCCATACCTTCCAACCTGTAGGAGCTGGGGGGCAGGGCCTATACCCTTCAGGATGTAGGAGCTGGGGGGGCAGGGTCTGAACCCTCAGGGTGTAGGAGCTGGGGGGCAGGGTCTGAACCCTCAGGGTGTAGGAGCTGGGGGGGGAAGGGCCTATACCCTTCAGGATGTAGGAGCTGGGGGGGCAGGGTCTGAACCCTCAGGGTGTAGGAGCTGGGGGGTAGGGTCTGAACCCTCAGGGTGTAGGAGCTGGGGGGCAGGGTCTGAACCCTCAGGGTGTAGGAGCTGGGGGGCAGGGCCTATACCCTTCAGGGTGTAGGAGCTGGGGGGGCAGGGTCTGAACCCTCAGGGTGTAGGAACTGGGGGGGGTCAGAAGGCAGCAAAGGCAAGTTTTACAGAATGAGCAGGAGGGAGAATAATCTGAATGGGGGCACTGGAGGACAGAGGGCCCCCATGTGAGAATGTCAGGTGTGTTGGGGGGGTATGAAAAGGGCAGAGGCTGGAAGAGGTGCCCTGTGTACGGATAGGCATGTGGGGGAGCATGGGACGAGGAGAGGAGGCTCCTCACAACAGGAAGGGGTGCCAGTTAAGGGGGGTATTCACAAGATCAGCCTTGGGGCTCCTGCACCCCTGTTTGCCCTGGATCCCCTCCCACAGCCCTTTCAAGAGAGATTTACTGAAACAGAGCTTTCAAAACCCCCAGCAGAATAAGCACCCCGATATTATTACCCCATTTTGCAGGTGTGATAACTGAGGCCCCGCTCAGTTGTAATTGTCTCAGGTCCATTTTCCCGTTTAGATCGGGCTTTGGGGAGCACCTGGCCTGGCCTGGGAGGGGGGCGTGGACAAATCAGCTTTCTGGGGCATCCTCAGCCCCTAGGCCAAAAGACACCCTGGGCTCTGAGTCATGTGAGCCTGGCAGAGGCTTCCAGGAGGGCCGGCTAAGCAGGGGCTCCTTGGGGCCGTGTCCCGGCCCTCCCCTGGGAGGCCCCGTTATTGCCCCACTTGGAAGATAAGAGAACTGAGAATAGAATGACTAGAACATGAGGCGCTGAGACGTGAAGCCGGTTGCTTAGACTTCTGGGTTGGCCTGTCCCTGCCAGCGGCCGTTTCTGTGGGCTCACTGCTCAGGCTCACTGCTCAGGCTCACTGCTCAGGCTCACTGCTCAGGGCAGGGCACTCTCCTCCCAGGGCCTGCCCTCTCCCTTTCCCTACCCCCCCCATCCCTGAGGGCCTCTGGGCTCCTGCTCCTCACCCACAACCCCCCCCCCCCCACAGTCAGGGAGCATCTGCTCTGGCTTCTCCTCCTCTCCTCTGAGAGCTCCTGCCGGCCTGGCCTGTCCCCAGGGCAGCTACCTGCAGCAGGGGAGCAGCCCCCCTCCCCCGCTACTCCCTGTAGGCCCTCTCCTTCCGCCTTGACTCCATGGTGACCCGGCCCCTGCAAGGGGCCACAGAGGCAGCCTCAGGGACTGGGGGCTGGGAGTGTGGTCCCAGGCTGGGGGGGGGGGGAGGGGAAGTCATCATAGGCCTGAGACCTGGGCACAGCACCGGCAGGGAGAGTCGGGGAGGAACCTGGGAGTAGACTGGGGGCTGAGAGGACCTGGCCCGGGAGCATTCTGGGAAAAAGCTTTGCCTCAGAGGGTGACCTCAGCACCAAGAGCTCCCCAAAGTGCAGCTGGCCGAGGGCCGCAATCTGCCTGCCGGGCTGCCCCCGAGCCCAGCCCCTCCGTGGCCTCCTGCTTCCATGCTGGGAGTAGCCGGGGGCCCAGCCTCCTCGCCTCCACGCAGGGGACGGAGGCCCATTGCCAGCAGCCCATCTTTCAGCCTTGGCACAAGCCATGCCTCTGCCCTACAGAGCCTCCTGAAGGTCACCTTGAAAGGCAAAGCTTAGGCTTTGACAGGGCCAGAGCCCAGACTCCCCCCTTTGCCTGCTCCCTCATAATTTAGATGAGGGGGCCCCAAGCCTCTCCCCCTCCTCTGGTCAGCTCTAGAACGAGGGGTGAATGGGCTTCTCCCTCTGTCCCCTGCACCCCACCAGCTCTGCTCTGCTCAGAGGTAGGGAAGGGTCCTGCAGCTAAGGTTTCCGGTGGGGGGGACCTCCAGAAACTCCAGGTGAAAAGAAAGGAGGAGGAGGAGGAGGAGGAGGAGGAAAGGGGACCAAGAACCCTCCCCCACCTAGGGCTATTTTTAACCCCGGAATGACGTCATTAAATACAAAGCACCACACCTGCCCCTCCCTGACATTCCCCCTTGACCCCCCTTCTCCCCTCCCAGGACCCCAAGCACCCTCCCGGGTTTTATTTTTCCTTCTTGCCCTCTCTTCCTGTCTCCTCCTCAGCTGTGCTAGGCAGACCGTCAGTTACGGCTGGGGAGGGGTCCCGAGGTCCAGCTGTCTCTGCCTGCTGCCTGAGGAGGAGGAGGACCCTAACCCCAGCGCCCCCTTCTCTTCTCCTAAGCCCAGTGACCTTGAGGTGGTTGGTGCAGGCACTCGGCCCCCAAAAGGAGAAGCCCTTCCTGTGACCCGCACGTCCCGGAGCTCCCCCCCACTCCTGGATCCCCGGTCCCAGGTCCCATCCCCACTTCCCTTCATCCCCATCAAGCAGGTGCCAAAAGGCGGCTGAGGGATGAGATGCTTACCAGGAATTGTCCCCGGGGTCAGACTGGGCCAGGCTGGTCCTCTCCCACCAACCGGGCTGTTATCGGTCTGCAAAGAGACAGGACGGACAGGAGGAGGAGGAAGATGAGGAGGAGGAGGAGAAGGATGGGGGCGGGAAGAGAACTTGGGAGTTTCCCACAATGCACCACTCCAGGCTGCACTAAGCCGAGGACCAGGGACTGGAGAGGGAGGGTGTGGGCTGGGCTTCTGGTCCAATGGGAGGCTGGGGGTGGGCCTTCTCCTTCCCTGCCCCCTAGACAAAGACGACTGCACAGGCCCTAGCCAGCCTCCTGAGCCCTGAGCTTCAGGACCAGGTAGCTGCCCCGAGCTCAGCCCAGTTCCAACCCAGGCCCGAGCCAAGCTGGTTCCAGCCCGAGCCTCATCAAATGAGGTCTCTGGCTGGCGATGTCGACTTCCCCATACACGTACATGTGGGGATCCCCCACCCCCCAGGAGCCTGGTCTAGGAGCCACAAAACAGGCTTTATTCCTCCTCAGCAGCCGGATGTGGATACCCAGAGCACAGCGAGAGAGTGGCCACGGGTGGCGGGCGTTGTTCCGCCCCAGAGTCCCAGCAGGGTGGGGCTGCGGTCATTGCTCAGGGTCCCATCAGGTCAGCCCTAGTCCGGGTCCTTTCTCAGAACTGGAAGCCGACATGGATCGGTCTGACGCTCAGATACTGGGAGATGCTGCAGGAATGCCCGGCTTTATCTGGAGGCCAGCTCAGCTCGCCTCTTCTAGGCAGTCAGGAGCCAATGGTCAGGGAGCTGGAGCTAATGGTGAGAAAGCTGCAGCTAATGGTCACAGGGCTGCAGCTAATGGTCAGGGAGCTGGAGCTAATGGTGAGAAAGCTGCAGCTAATGGTCACAGGGCTGCAGCTAATGGTCAGGGAGCTGGAGCTAATGGTGAGAAAGCTGCAGCTAATGGTCACAGGGCTGCAGCTAATGGTCAGGGAGCTGGAGCTAATTAATGGTCAGGGAGCTGGAGCTAATGGTGAGAAAGCTGCAACTAATGGTCACAGGGCTGCAGCTAATGGTCAGGGAGCTGGAGCTAATTAATGGTCAGGGAGCTGCAACTAATGGTCAGGGAGCTGGAGCTAATTAATGGTCAGGGAGCTGGAGCTAATGGTCAGGGAGCTGGAGCTAATTAATGGTCAGGGAGCTGGAGCTAATGGTCAGGGAGCTGCAACTAATGGTCAGGGAGCTAGAGCTAATTAATGGTCAGGGAGCTGGAGCTAATGGTCAGGGAGCTGGAGCTAATGGTGAGAAAGCTGCAACTAATGGTCAGGGAGCTGGAGCTAATTAATGGTCAGGGAGCTGCAGCTAATGGTCAGGGAGCTGGAGCTAATGGTCAGGGAGCTGCAGCTAATGGTGAGAAAGCTGCAACTAATGGTCACAGGGCTGCAGCTAATGGTCAGGGAGCTGGAGCTAATTAATGGTCAGGGAGCTGGAGCTAATGGTCAGGGAGCTGCAACTAATGGTCAGGGAGCTAGAGCTAATTAATGGTCAGGGAGCTGGAGCTAATGGTCAGGGAGCTGGAGCTAATGGTGAGAAAGCTGCAACTAATGGTCACAGGGCTGCAGCTAATGGTCAGGGAGCTGGAGCTAATTAATGGTCAGGGAGCTGGAGCTAATGGTCAGGGAGCTGCAACTAATGGTCAGGGAGCTAGAGCTAATTAATGGTCAGGGAGCTGGAGCTAATGGTCAGGGAGCTGGAGCTAATGGTGAGAAAGCTGCAACTAATGGTCAGGGAGCTGGAGCTAATTAATGGTCAGGGAGCTGCAGCTAATGGTCAGGGAGCTGGAGCTAATGGTCAGGGAGCTGCAGCTAATGGTCAGGGAGCTGGAGCTAATGGTCAGGGAGCTGATTAGTAAAGTCATTAACTCTCCCAGTTTTACAATGTTTATATTCTAAAGGTGTAAAAACCTAAATGGGTTGTATGCCCCCATACATATGGATGTGTGCATGTATCTTGTATATATATGTGTGTGTGTATATGTGTCTATATAGAAAAAATAGACAAATAGAATAACAACCCTGACTCCAGGCCAGTTCCAGGACAAAGCCAGAGACGGCAGCCCCCCACAGGGAGCTTCTCATCCGAATCTGAGTCTCGGCTCCAGGAAGAGCCGAGCCGTGGCCGGGGGTGACAGGGCCAAGGCAGGGATGTTGAGAGACGCGTGGGCATCTGGGAGCTCTCCGGAAACAAACTAAGTTTAGAGAGCCTGCTCCCTGGGGGTACACTGGGAACAGGGGGACCCCAAAAGAAGGTCAGAGGGGACTCCTTTGTCTCCATGGTCCCCAATTCTCGGGGAAGATTCCATCCAGAATGAAAAAGGTAAATCAGACTTTACAAATAACTCTGATAATGAGAAAGAAAGAGGGAGCTGTATCCAGATCTGGATCCCCATTGGGTGCTAGGTCTCCCACTCCTCTTGTTCCCTTTGGACAGCTCCCTCTTTCTCTGGCCCAATGAACTCTAATCGGGCCCTGAAAAAACCGACAGGTGTGGGTGCTGCCCCGGGCTGCGTGAAGGAGCGCGGGAAATCGGGAGGAAGCCCAAAGTAGCAACGAGTAAATGACATCCTGATTTTGGGGCCTTCAAGTTGCAGGCTTGAGATTCCATCCTGGGCAAGCATGGAAGAGAGCAGCGAAATGAGACCCGTGGAGAACAAGGAAGGAGGGAGAAGGGGAGGAGAGGAAGGCAGAGGAAGGTCTGAATGACCTGCCTAGCTCCCATGGCTGGCTGGGAAGTGTCCCAGGCTGAATTTGAACTCAGGTCCCACTGTCTCAGGGCCCATCAATTAGCATTTGCCAAGCCCAAGCAAGGCTCCAAGCCCGGGGGTCCCGGGGCCTGGCTCCGGTCCTTTTTCCATGGGGTCCTCAGTGTCACAGTCTGTGAGCTGGGGGCGGTCCTTCCCTTAGCTCAGCAATGCTGCCAGAACTATCTCGGGGGGAAGTGGGAGAGGCCCCGTGCTCCTCCAGGAGTCAGCCCCCAGAAGTGGGGCTCCTTAATGACTTGGGCCAAATGGAACCAAGGAGATCCCTACACTTGTGATTCCTCCGACCATGAGAACTGTTGGTTACGCCCCCAAAGGTGGTTTTCCAGCGAATTGGAGAAAACTGCCGATGGGCGGTGGTCTGTGCCAGGGCAACGGAGCCCCCAGGGAGCCTCCTGAGCTCAAGGCCTGGTGCCCGGCCCATCTGAGGGTTCTAGGTGAAAAGGAGGCTTGACTTGATGGAGGGCTGGAGGAGGGGGGCCCTGCTGCCTTCTGCCCGGCTCAGGGCAGAATCTGGGGCACTGTGTTGGTCGTGGGCGCTCTCCCGAGGATGTCAACGAGCTGGAAGTTACACGGGAGAAGGCAAAGAGGATGGAAGGAGCCCTTGGAGGAGGACCGCTTGAGGGAACTGGAGGTGCTCAGCTTGGAGACTCCTCCGGGAGGAAACGGTGGTCGGCCGCCCAGACCTAGAAGGTTTGTTCTGGGGAGGACGGATTCTGTCTCAGAGGGCGGGGGACCCCGGCTCAGACACACTGAGGCCAGTGAACTGTACAGGGGGCTGCCTGGGGGGGGTCAGAGACTCCAAAGAGCCCCCTTGTCTCATGGGTTTGTAGGATCTTTGATCTGCTTTGTGCTAGAGCCAGATTATTTCCAGCCTGGAGATTCCGGGATTCTCCGTCCCTGACTATTCCCAGAGGGGCCTGGGAAACTGAGAAGCCCCCATCCCCTAAGGCTGCAGGGGCTGCTGGCCCCAAGCCTTCCAGCCTAGGAAGAGAAGGCAGCCTTCCGGCCCTCCGGCTTCTTCCTAGTCTGGGAGGTATAATCCTGAACAACCAGAATGCCACCGCTGGGACTCCCCAGCCTTGGGCCTCTCTACCTGCCCCTAGTCCTTCTGGCTCGGCTGCACGTGGCCTGTCCAAGGGTCAGGGCCCCAGAGGGCTGCAGGAAACACCGGACTTTTCACAGCCTTGGGGGGTGGGGGCTCCACCCCCAGGGCGACCTTGTTTTTGTTTTTTACAGATGTGGAAGTGGAGAGGCAAGGGCTTCCTTGGGGTCCCCCAGGCGGAGGAAGAGCCTGCTCCTGCCTCCCCCAGCCAGGGAGCGCTGTTTCCCAGAATCCTCTGCGGGGAGCGGGGCCCTCCTGCCCACTGCTGGCCCCCAAGCCAGGGCTCAGGACTCTAGGAATCTATTTAGAATATTTATTTCTTTATTCTTTTACATGACAAGACACAAAAATTACAACTTTTTAAAACTCTTGTTCAGAAGGAAAAAAAATATACTTCTGTAAGCAGCAGCTTTGGAAAGTACAGGTTTGTCCAGGATTTGAGGGGCCGCACAGCCCCCCTCTGGCAGTCAGCCTCAGGACCAGCCTCCTGGGCACCGGGCGGGGCCAAACTTAGTGTCACTGAGGTGTCCCCCAACTCCTAGCAAGCAAGGGGGACGGGCACGGCACTCAGCCTAGGACTTGGGGGCTAACTAAGCTAGTTGGATTAGTTTGGGGGGAAAGAGCTGCCCCAGACCTTCTGAAGTCTACCTAGTCAGGGCCCCAGAACGGGACTCCCCAAGAAGCCCCCGCTCCCGTGGCTGGGAGAACAAGGTGACCTGTCCCTCCTTGTGGACCCCAAGTGGCATAGGGCTGTTGGCTAGGGAGGGGAGGGCTACTACAAGGTCAGGTGGTCCCAGGCCCTAGCCAGAATCCAGAGGGAGCGAGGGCTCGATGACCCTTCCTTCAGGTCCCCTCACACCCCGAGACTCAGCTCCAAGCTGGGGGAGGGGAGGTGTCCAGGGAGGTCCCGGGAGCCCCTTCTCTGGGTCCTCGGCCACTGGGGGTCTTCGGCACTTCTCCCCTCCCCAGGACACGCACTTACACCTTCGCACACTCACGAGTCAGACACGAGAACACGACACTACACTTAACTGCACAGAGACAACACTTGGGAAGCCCCCTCCCCGCAAGCTCCCAGCCGCTGGGAGCACAGAGCAGGATTTTGGGAGGCCCCGACTCTCAGAGAGCCCTCCTCCCTCTGAAGCTCCCCAGGATCTCAGCCAGATCTCCCCTTCCTGACAGGGAGGGGGAAGGGGAATAGGCCCCGCCCGTCAAAAATCTCCGCAGATGAGGCGGCAGGCAAGGAAGAAGGGAGCACAGGGAGCTTCGGGAAGCAAATCCCGGCCCCGGAGTGGGGTCCCTGGGGACTGCGAGTCAGGGGCCTCAGAGCAGCAAAATCCTTTAGAGACCCTGATCGGTGGGGGAGGGAGGAGCCGACCACCCATCCCCCTGGACAGCAGATTAGAGGCAAGGGCTTGGACGGAGGCTGGGGGTGTCTGGGCCCACCTCTGCCCCACGATTGATGCTACTCCCTCTCAGGGTCCAGCCTGGCCCTCTCCACAGAGGGAGGGGTTCCCATGCCCTGGACCCTGCCAGGAAGGCCCTGGGGCAGTGACCAATGGGGGCCCCCCAGCCTGAGGCCAGCTCAGAAAGGGGGAGGGGAAGGATACCCACCAGGTCTCTGGGGGTCCCTCCCCAGCCCAAGTCGGGGAAGGGAACTAAGGAATGTAATGGTCTCGATTTTCCACATAAATAAAAAATTGATCCCAGTCACTGCAGGAAGGGGAGGGGCCACGCCACGGCTTCCCCCGCCCCTGCCACACAGGCTGCCACACGGAGGACATGCGGGAGCGCCGCTGCCCCCCAGCGCTGAGCTCTCTCCTTCCAGGGTTTCCTCTTGTTGCTCTAGGGTGGGGTCTCCCAGAGGGCGGCAGGTGGGGGCGGGGCTGGGCTGGGAGCTGGACGGGGCTCAGTCACGGCGGTGACCCGGGAGCAGCCCCAGCAGGGCCTCGCCGATGCCCACGAAGTAAACCACCTGGGCGATGCCGAAGAGCGGGGCGATGACCAGGGCCCGGCAGTAGGCGCCCTTGAGGAAAGCCGACGGGCCTTCGTGCTTCAGAATCTTCCTGGGAGACCGAGGGAAGGAGGAGAGCGTCAGGGCCCCGGCCGGAGGAGCCCTTCTGCCCCCCTCGTGCCCCGGCCCTGTGGGCGCTGCCGCCCCTCAGACCTGGCGCAGTCCAGGAAGCCGGAGTAGGTGTCCTCGTTCACACCGCGCTGCAGCGACTGGAGGCGGGTCTTGACCACTGCTCAGGGAGAAGATGGAGATGAGCGGGAGGGAGGGAGGGAGGGAGGGAGGGGAGAGGGAGGGAGGGAGGAAGGGAGCCGGGCAGGCAGAGCGCCCTTCTTCTCCCCCCCGGGGAGACACTGACCATCGCAGGGGTTCACGGCCACGGCCGCCGTGCTCCCCGCCACGCAGCCTGCCAGGAAAGACACGTAGAAGGGCGACTTTTCCCCTGCTTCCGAGTGGCCCAGCTGATTGAGGTTGGCGAAAAGAGGGAAGTAGACAATGGAGAAGGGGACGTCCCTGGGGGAAGGAGGGCAGAAGGGTGAGTCTGGAGGGAGAGGCGCCTGTGGGCCCGGCCCCGGCCCCGGCCCCGGCCCCGGCCCCGTACCTGAGCAGCGTGGCGCCCAGCCCCTTATAGAGCCCGGCAATGCCCTTGCTTCTCAGCAGCTCCCGAGTCAGCTGGGTGGCTGTAGGGCGGCTGGAGCTGGCGGACCCCAGCACAGACTGAGCCCCCCCCTCCGCTGAGAGCTGGGCCTGGCTCCCCAGCATCTTCTTCTGAGCCTCTAGGGAAGGGCAGGGGGAGTGGTGGAGGGAGCTCGGTATTAGGGGCTTCCTCAGGCTGGGTGGGGGGAACCCACCACACACAAGCACTTAGGGTTGGCCCTAACCCTGTCCCCCCCTCCCCCCCCCCCCGACCTCGGGCTAAGCAGATTCTCCAGTCATGGTTCGGGCTCTCCTTAGGCTAATTCCCATCCCCCCCCCAACTCCAGGTACCGAGGCGCCCGGCGTCCTGCAGCTGGATCTTGAGCATCTCCATGGGGGTGGTGACGATCACTTGGCATGTGCCAGCCCCGCAGCCTGCCAGCATCTCCTTCAGGAGGGTCAGCTTCTGCCTGGAGGACAGCAGGGGTGTGAGAGCCGGGCCCATCTGAACAAGGGCCGACCGATGGTGGCCAGGAAGGCCGCAGGGAAGCAGGGAGCGCGTTCCCTCCCACGCTCTTGCTGAGAAGAGGGCAGGCCGGGATGGGCACTGTCCCCAGGAGTCCCCCTCCCCACAAGGGCATTAGTGCATGTGGGCAAAGTGACCCATTTTACAGGTGAGGACGCCGGTGTCCTGGGATTTGCGCTGGACATGGGAAGACAGGCAGGAGAAGAATCCAGGCCCTCTGACCCAGTTCCAGGGCTGTTCCTCCAGAGGGTGAGTGGGCACCCAGGAAGGAAGCTCAGGCGGGTGGAGCCCCTTCACTGTGCTGTGCCTTGGGGGGGGGAGCTTGCCCTTTGTGACTCAGCCCCACCTCCCTCCCCCTCCTAGAACACAAATGTGGCCCAGGCCAGCTGCAAGCTCCTTCTGTCCCGGCCCCCCAGCCAGGCCAGGGTATGGGGGCAGGGAGCAGCATCTCTAGGCAGGGGAGCCTGGCTTTGTGCCCGTAGCTCCAGCAGGTCCCGGGGGGCCCCACAGACTCGCCAGGGGGCTTGCCAGCCCAGCCCCCACTCACCCATCCTTGGAAAGGTGATGGCGGAAGAAGTCATTGGCTGCAAGCTTGATGGCCTTCTCCGGGGTGACCAGGGTCAGGTTTACCGCAGCGCCTGGGGGAGAGACAGACAAGACTGACTGGCCCACACAGGGGAGGGCCCGTCGCCAGCCTCTCCTCTGGCTCTTCTACATTTCCCTTTCACCCAAATGCCAGGTGCCAAGCGGCAGAGGGGGCGGGCCAGGCCAGTGGCCAGGCTGTCCCTCAGGCCCCGGCCGGCCCGCCTCATTCATCCCGTTTCCCAGGGGAGCCTGGGACTCGAGCTCCTGGAGTTCCTTGGGGAGGGGGGGCGATGACCAGGATTCCTACTTTGGCCATAGTCCCATGTGGTCAGTGCTCCTTCTAAAGCCCCCGGGATGGGCTCTGGGGAGGCTATTTATGGAGCTTCCTGGAACATTGGGGTCAGTGGAGGCAAAGGACAGTGAGCACGTGAGAACGCACGAGCCTCCCCGGGATCCACGGAGCCTCGCGTGATCTGTGGCCCGGGATCCACAGAGACCCACGTGATCGTGGCCCCGGGAATGCCGAGGGGGGACACGGTCCCGTCCCCAGGACGGTGCCCTTGAGTCTCTTCCCAGCAGCAGCCCAGACCTCCTTTCCAGCATGGAGCAAGGAGGGCCCCCCGCTCCAGCCTGCAGAGCCCGGGTTCTCTGGGGGAAGGGGTTTGGAACCGGCCTCCTCCACATCCGTGCCCAGGAGGAGGGCCAGAGATGCTTCCCGACAAATCCACATTTCTCCAACAGCTGGGAGACTGCCATCAATCCTCTTTGTGCTCATAATCCCCATCAGCTGCCAGCAGCCCACTCCCGGGGGAGGGCGTCTGCCCCCGCCAGTCCGGGCCCCCAGGACCCCCCTGCCTCAGGCAGGCAGCTCTGGCCGGGGCTGACCCAAGACTTGGTCTCAGGTGAAGGGGCTGATGGGATGGAAGACAGATCTCGGGGGTCACTTCCACCTCCAGGGGACCCAAATAGCAGGCTAGTTGGCACTCCGGGTGCCAGGAATAGGCTGGTGAGGGCAGGTGAGAACCAAGTGTGAGAGTCCCGGGGGTGGGGAGTGAGTGCCCTGTTGGCAGCAGTGGCAGAGCGGAGAGATCGCTGGGGGAGACGTTCCTAGACTCCCTCCAGCCTGGGGTTCCATGACCCCAGGGCCCTATGGGTGGGGGAGGCAGCAGCTCAGGGGGCTCTGCAGTGGTCCTTAGATACAGCCTGGGGATGGGAGGGGGCAAGGCACAGGGGGCGAGGGGGGGGTCTCTCCCCCCCGATAGCCAGGGACCAGAGTTCTCAGGTTTTAATGTTCGGCCCCTCCTGGGCATCGGGGGGAGCAGAGGCAAATGGGGCTCCCCCTAAAAAGCCAGCCTGGAGATCTGCCACTTGTAAGGGGGCAGCTTTCCATTTACTGCAGCTCCGGCAAAAGGGGACCTCTGGGACTCATGCCCAGGGGCTGCTCTGCCAGCTCTGCCCTTGACTCCTGCACCAAGGAGAAGAGGGACGTCGCAGCTACTCCTCCTGTCTCCTGGTTCCCTTGGCAACTGGACAAGCAGCCAGGAGGGGCCGGGGCTGCAGGACAGCGGTCCCTTCCGGGGCCCAGGCAGTAAAAGATGGGGAGGAAAGCCCCCCCCCCCAGAGATTCAGGCCTTACCTCTGTACATGCCGAAGTAGCCCTCGGAGCGGATCGTCTTGATGAGACAGTCCGACCTGGGCAGGGGGAGCAGGAGGAAGGGGTCAGCCCCGGGCCGCTGCCCCTGGCCGGCGTGCTCCTTCCCATCAGCCAGAGCCTCCCTGCCCCAAGGAGCTTCTGCTCCCACCGAGAGGGGGTAGAAAAGCCCCTCTTGGCGGCCCCTCCCCCCCATAAAGCCTTGGGCGCTGCACCCGTCCCCTCCACTCACATGCTGGTGTAGATGCGCTGTCCATTCTGCTGGTTCTGGAGCCTTGTCTTAGCCAGGTCGATGGGGAATACGCAAGTGACCCCAATGAGCCCTGCAATCCCTCCATTGATCAGTTTGGCTGGTAAACTGAGGTGGGAGGAAGGCAGGTGGGGGTCAGCAGTGCGGCCCCCATCCCACCGGCTTCTGTTCCAGCAGGGGGGAGGAAGGAGAAGGGGGCTGGTCCCCCAGCCCACGTCCTCTGTGCAGGCAGAGGCCAGGGAGGGGAAGGGGAAGGGGAAGGGGAAATGGGAGGGGAGGGGGAGAGGGAGGAGAAAGGAGGAAACAGGGGAGGGGGAGGGGGAGACAGGGGAGGGAGAGGAGGAAACAGGGAGGGGGAGGGGGAGACAGGGGAGGGAGAGGAGGAAACAGGGGAGGGGGAGACAGGGGAGGGAGAGGAGGAAACAGAGGGGGGGGGGAGACAGGGGAGGGGGAGGGGGAGACAGGGGAGGGGGGGACGGGAGGGAGAGGAGGAAACAGGGGAGGGGGAGACAGGGGAGGGAGAGGAGGAAACAGGGAGGGGGGAGACAGGGGAGGGGGAGGGGGAGACAGGGGAGGGAGAGGAGGAAACAGGGAGGGAGAGGGGGAGACAGGGAAAGGAAAGGAGAGACGGGGGCCAGCAGAGGAGGAGGAGGAGGAGGGCTCCCCTACCTGATCTGTTTCTCAGCCATTTAACGCAGCCTGGAGCACAGATGGAAGGAGGCAGACGGCGCAAACCTGCGGGCAGCAGCTGCCACCTTGAATCCTGTGCTGGGAGAAGGGCAGGAGGAGATGAGCTGCACTCGCCGGCCGCCTCCCGGAGGGGACCTCACACATGCCGGCCCTGGGCTCCCGAGATGTCTAGGGAGGCTTCGGCCCTTGGAGGAGGGGCCCCCAGGATCCTCACCCAATCAGCCCCTCTACTTCCACACCCATAGGGCTCCCAGCTGCTCTTAAAGGGCCAGGCCCGCATCTCAGACCCGAGCCCTCCCGCTGCAGCATCTCAGTATCTCGCCTTAAAGGGCCAGCATCAGCCTAAGAGGAAGAGCCTCTTCTCTCCCTGGGCTGCCCCCCTTGTCTGAGCCTTGCCTGGTTCCCCGAGAAGCGGCCCTGGGAAGCAGGAGCCCGGCCTTCCCTCCCTGCCACAGAGGGCGTTTTCGGACCAAGATGGCAGGTGGGGAAGAGAACTCTGGGTTTGGAGCGAAAAGTACCTGGTTTCAAATGTAAGCTACTTACCAGCTGTGTGACCTTGGACAAGTCACTCCCCCGTAGGCCTCCAATTCCTCCCCTGTAAAACGAGGAGATTGGATGGAATGAGTCCCGGGTCCTCTCAGTCCCTCCCCAGGTGGGATGCTAAGCCTGGCCTCCAGGAGGCTGTATTAGGCTCTACTCCCAGCAGTGGGTTTCAGAGGACAAAGAAGCTGTCCTAGAGGCCGCCTAATCTATAGGGAAGAGGGGAAGGGGGTATGGAGGCAGGGGGAGGACGGTGGGGGTCAGAGGCTAGGTAGGCTCCCTTGGGAGGTACAGGGGAGTAGTAGGAGCGGTGGTGAGGAGGGGGCAGGGCAAGCTCCCAGGAGGGGGGGGGAGTGGCAGCGGGGGTGAGGAGGGGGACAGGTCAAACTCCCAGGAGGGGCGGGGGGGAGGGAGGGCAGGGGCGGAGTCGGGGTGGAAGTGGGGAGGGGCCAGGGTCTCTCGCTACGCCTCCCTTTCAGATACCCCCCTCCCCCGCTCCGGTGCCCCTCAGCCTTATTTCCAGACACACAAACGCATCCAGGGCTGGCCAGAGCGTCCCACACTCCTCGCTCCCCTCTGCACGCAGCACCTTCTGGGAAATGTCCCAGAGCCTTCGAGAGTCTCCCAATCTGCGGGGAGGCGGACAGAACGCTGCGAGACCTGGCGCTCCTCCAGACCCGTGTCACCTTGGGGATAGCCTTTCCTCTCCGGCCTCAGTTTCCCCTTTCAAGAAGGGGGAACGGGACGAGATGATCGCGCCCTCGGATTCCCCGGGGCGGAGACAGCAGGGCTCCCCGCAGATGCGGCCGTGGGGAGGCGCCCATCCCTGCCCGCCCCCTGGTCCCCGGCGCCCGACGGCGGGAGGAGGGCCGGGCTCCGGAGCCGGCGCGCGCTATTCCTCCATCGATCTCGGGGCAGGCGTCAGTGCGGGGTGGACAGGGAGGCCGGCGGCCCCTCCCTCGCGCAGGGAAGGGTCCGAGGCGGCCCCCTCCCTCCCGCCCGGCACCTCTCCGCCGCTGCCCTTTCCCTGCCTTTCGGGGAACAAAGCTGTCCCCTCCCTCCCCTCCCCGCCCGGCTGTCTCCTCGCTCAGCCCCCAGGGCCCCGCGGGGGGGCCCTCGCGCCGGCTTCCCCCAGCCCTCCTACCTGCCCGCCAGCCCTCCTACCTGCCCTCCCAGCCAGGCTCCGGCGGCAGCTCCGGCTGCAGCCCAGCTAGAGCAGAGATAAAGGCCGGCGGCCCGGGGGAGGGGCAGCTCTGGCGGCGTCCATTTGCCACAGAGCCTGGGGGCGGGACGGCCCCGGGGAGGGGGCGGGGCGCCACTTTCTCTTTCGTTTCTGTGGGGGCGGCGGGGGGGGGATCACGGAGCGAAGGGGGGTCGGGGCCAAGGATTCGGCTCTTTCACGCCGCGCCAATCCCCTCCCCCCGCCCGGGGGCTCGCCGGGCCCTCACACCCGATATCCGGCTTCTAGGTTACCGCCGAGCCGGACCCTGAACCCGGGCGTGGGGGCCCGGGACGGGGACTTTGGAAGGCGGGGAACTCGACCAAAGGGCGATCGGGGCCCGCCGGGCTGGGCCTAGGACCCGGCTGTGGAAGCAGGTCCCGGTCCCCTCCCCTCTCCCTAAGGAGAGCGAGCTTCCCAACGGAGGCGCCGGAAATCCCCGGGGAAGCCGGCTTTGGGAGCTCGTTATCCAGACGCCCAGAGAAGGGGCCCTGCCTCGGGGCAAGAAAGTGCGGGGGCAGACCCGGCTTTCCTTCCATCCCCGGCCCAGCTTTGCGGAAGGGGAAACCGAGGCCCGGCCGCAGGGACATGCCCGTGTTGGAAGCAAGCTGGGACAGACCCCCCGCATTTTCCCTGGTGGCAGCAGCGAGGGGACGATTCCCATCCATGTAATAATACCAAGAACAAAAAGCGCCCAGCGTTGAAATGGGGCGAAGGTCTGCAAAGGATTGTGGATACTGGGGCACTGGGGGGGAGAATGCAGCCGGATGGAGGCTGGAGGAGCTAGGGGGGTTGGGCCTGGAGCTCCAGGTGGAGCCAGAGCAATCTGCAATAGTTTGTGGAAGAGCCGATGGAGGGAGGGTGGAGGGAGGCAGATGGAGGCCCCAGGGGGCTTCGGCCAACTGCTTGGCTGGCTTCAGTGTGTGTAGGAGGTGAGAGGTGTGTGGGTGTGTTTGAGAAATATGGTGTATGTGTGTGTGTCCGTGTACATGACTGGGGGGGGGGAGTACGTAAGTGTAAGGTGTGTGTGTGTGTGTGTGTGTGTGAGAGAGAGATATGGTGTATATGTGTGTGTCCGTGTACATGACTGGGGGGGAGTACGTGAGTGTAAGGGGTGTGTGTGTGAGATATGGTGTATATGTGTGTGTGACCGTGTACATGACTGGGGGGAGTACGTGAGTGTAAGGTGTGTGTGTGTGTGTGTGAGAGAGAGAGAGAGAGATATGGTGTATATGTGTGTTTCATGTACATGACTGGGGGGGGAGTACGTGAGTGTAGGTGTGTGTGTGTGTGATATAGTGTATATGTGTGTGTCCGTGTACATGACTGGGGGGAGTACGTGAGTGTGAGGGGTGTGGATGGGGGTGGGGGTGGGAGTGGTAGAACGGAGGGGCCAGTGAGGTCCTGGGGCTGCCGTGTCTCCAAGATGGTCACCACCATCCCGACACTACGAGCCATTTCCTGCGGGCCTCCGGTGAGAGGGAGAGGCCTTTTCATCGAGGGGACCTGGCCTGCCCAGAAGGGCAACAGCTTCCTCTCCTGCTGGCAAGCTTTCCATGAGCTCAGGAGCTTTCTGGGGGCGTCCAGAAGTCCCTAGCGTGCTCCTGGGGAGGGGAGCCTGGCTCTCTCCAGCCAGGGATGGGCCTTGGCCAGGCTCTGGGGGTCTTCCGCTGCCCTCTCCCCCTCTCCAAATCCCACCTATCCTTCAGGCATCATGCCAATAATATTTCTGCCTGGCTTTTAGGCAGAGAAGGCCATTGTCACAACCACCTGGGCAAGTAGCTATCAAAACCCTGAATTCTTTCATTTTACAAAAAAGGAAACTGAGGCAGAGTTGCCCTGGCCTGGTCTTTTAGCTCCTGACCCTGGCGTAGTGACCGCTCCCTCTCAATTTGGGTTGATTCTTTTGTGAGGGTTGGAGGACAAAGGGCGGGGAGTCATTCAGGGAGCTGGCCCTCCAAGGGCACTCCCTGCTCCCTGCTTTGCCCGGCCCGGTCTTGATCAGGATTGTTCACAACACCCCTCCCCCACTGCCACAGCTATGCCCCCCCCCATTAGACTCCTTCCTTCCAGGGACAGGATGGCACCATCTTCATCTTCACACCCCCCCAAGGGCAAGCACAGGATGCTCCCCCCCGCAGGCGCAGGGTTTGCTGGATCAAGTTGAAGAAAGAGAGCCAGCGGCAGAGGGTGAGCACGGGAGGGGCCGGGGGCTGGACAGGGAGAGCCGCTTGCCTTCTCCCTTTCTCTCTGCCGCTGCCTTCTCCCCTTCTCTCTGCCGCACCAAGCTCCGGAGGAGGCCCTAACACGGGAGAATCTGCCAAGACGCCTTATGGAGGACTAGACCATGTTCTGGGCCTGGGGTCACACGGCTCGAGGTCAAATGCAGCCTGGATACTCACTAGCTGTATGACTTGGGCTGTTTCTCAGTTTCCTCATATGCAAAGCAGGGATAATTACAGCCTCTAGCTCTGAGGGTTGCCAATGAGATATTGGTGTAAAGCACCCATGGGTACTATTAAATGCACGAGCATTGATCTTGGTCTAGTCTTTCCCTCTTTGGGACTCAGTTTCCTCCTCAGTAAAATGAAGGGAGCAGGCTGCTGCGCTCCGGCACTAGCTCTAGGGCTCTCCCACCTTTAAGCCACCTAATGG